>NW_004085897.1:0-118652 GCF_000220395.1 Ichthyophthirius multifiliis
ATATATATATATATATATATATATATATATATTATAAATATTTATTATATATAATTAAAAATGTAAATTTTATTTAAATATCATTTTTTTCTTATATTAGAAATGTAAAAAATAAATGATAAAAATTTATAATTTTTATATAAGATTTTTTTTAATAAATATTATATAATAATTAAATAAAATTAATAGAAACATAAATTATAAAATTTTTATCTTAATAACATATTTAAATCCAAAATATTATTAAAAACTAATGTTTTAAAAATAAATAATATAATAATATATATTTAATATATTATCTTAAATTATACTAAAAAAACTATAAAAATCATAAATAAATAAAATATATTTTTTCTTAATATCAATTAGTTAAGTAAAATAAAATTGAAAATCTAATACATCTTCTTAAAAAAAAACAAATAAAATACATTAAATAAATATTTATAATAAAATTATTTAAACATGTTTTTATATATAAAAGATAATATATTAATATAAATTGAATATATTTAATATATAAAAACTTTAATACTTAAAAAACACAATTTAAAAGTAAGTTATTCTAAAAAATAAAAATTATTTGAATTCTATTTTTTATAAGATTTAATTTGAATCCTTGTAATAATTAGAAAAAAAATGCTAAAGTTATCATGAATATAATTTTTGTTTTTGTTTTTAATTAAAGGTGTTAGATAAATATATATATTATTAAGCAAAAGATTGATATTTAAATAAAAATAATAAATAAAAAAATAATATAAAATAAATAATTATTAAATAAAAAAAATCTATTACAAAATAAAACAGAAAATCATATAAAAAACAAAAAATATAAAAAAAAATTCTAAAAAAAATAAATATAAAAAAAATAGTAAAATAATTCTAAAATAATACATATTAACTAATAAAATAAAATATATTATTATTATTTATTTTAAAAATTTTAATAAAAATAAATTAGTATATTTTATAATAGGATAATTATAAAAATAAATATATATAAATTAAAATATCTATAAATATATATATTTATTAATATATATATAAATATATCATTATATATATATATACATATATATCATTTTTATTGTTTTATTATTTAATTTTTTTTAATAAAACCAACTCCATATTTAACATTTGATATTTTCTTATATATTTCTTATTAATTATTAATATTTTAATTTCCACATTAATTTGTTTATTTTCTTTGTAATTGGATATTTTTTTTAATCATTATTTGATTAATAATTTTTTATTAATTAATAATCTTATCAAGGTTATTATGTGTAAAAAAATGTTTATAAATTTTTAACTTATCAAAATAATTTAAATTATTTTCTTAATTTTAATTCTATGATAAGCTCATTTTTGATTATAGTTCATTTACAGCATTTTTAAAATGTTATTCTATATTATTTTACACCATTTAAACTACCTAATCTTAAATTTTTTCTGATTAATTAAGCAATACTATTTGACTTGATTCTCTATAAAGATGATTTTTTTAATATTTTATCTTTTTTAATTAACTCTGAGTATAAAAGTTTCATATAACTTAATGTATTAATTGAAAATGTATTTTTTTTAATTTAATAAACAACAAAAATATTGATATATACAAAAAATAAAATAAATATAAAAAAAAAAATACAAAGAAAGCCTCCTTTAAATTTTATTTTTCTTTGAAATAAAATTCTTTCTTGAAATTCGGAATAATTTTTTTTAAAACTAAAAATTATTTATTTGGATTATAATGTGAATTATTACAAAATTAAGCTTAATGTTCATTTTAATTACACAAATAACATTTAAATTTAATATCACTTATATCTCTTTAGAATATTATTTTTTCTTTAATCTATTAATATTTTTCGAAATCAATTTAATTTTGTTTTATAATATCTATAAAGTCCTTCCTTGAAATTTTATATAAAGTAGACAATTTTACACTTCTTGCAGAAGCCGATCTAGCAAGTCCTGTAAAAAATGAAATTTCTCCGAAAATTTGATTCGGTCCGAGTGCTTTTACAAACCCTCCATTGTTATTTTATGATAATGTATTATAAAAAATTTCTATAATACCATTTTCAATAAAATAAATAGACGAATCATCATAATATTCATTTTTAAAAATTATTTCATTTGGAGAAACTAGAACATCCTTCATTATATAAATCATTCTATATAAGGTTTTTTAGTAAAAGTTTTATTTAAAAATATTACAATTATTTATAATTTTAGAATTTATTTCCTTTGTTATTTCCTCTTATAGTTTATTAGATAATTTGTATAATAATTTATATCTTCATTTTCTTTATCTCTATTTTTCTATTCTTAAGATAAAAATTGTAAATAATTTATAACACGACTTTTAAATTCTTAATTAACTCCTTTAGGATTTAAATATCTATTTAAAAAAAAAATATTAAATATATATAAATAAATAGAAATAATATTTTGATTATTCTATTTATTTACCTATTTAAAGTATTTATATTATCATTTAATTCTAATGATTATTTGTAAATTTCTTATAATATTTCCAATATTATTTATTGAATATGCAAATAAACAACTCATTAGTATCATATTTATAGTTGCATATAATATTTCGTAAGTATTTGTAGGCACAATATCCCGATATCCAACTATTTTTTCAAAAAAACAAATAAATTAATACTAATTAAAAATATTAAAAAATTAATAACTAAAAACTAAATATATAAATATATATAATTATATATATATATATATATATATATATATATATTTATTTATTTATTAACTAGTAGTCTTAGTGGTTATTCACCAATAAAATGAATAAATATATTAATCAAACCAATATGAATTTATTATACTAATTTTTTACATCCATGTTTTTTAAAAATACTTTGTTTTCCTAAAATTGCAATTTAGTGCCATCCAATACATGCTTTTTTTATTTATTAAATTAATAAATACATATAAAATACTTATAATTATATTAATTTATAAATTTACATTTATGAGCCACAATTATAACTAATATTAATTATTCAAATAATTAAACTAAATGCTTCATTTAATTCAAAAAATTAATTAAGCTCAAAATTTCGTTTTTTTAGATTAAATGCTTAAAAACTTTACTAAATGTACTGTATTATATAAATATTCAATATAAGTGTTTTACTAATTTTTCTACTTTAAGTTATGTGTGTTAATACTTTTTAAAGTAATTAAAATAATTACGATTGAGTCTAATATAAAAAAAGACTTTAAATATTTATTAAAAATCTAATATCTCTAAGTAATAACTGAATCTTTTTCATAAAAAGCACTATTAAAAGTAATTAAAATATCAAATATAGTTAAAAATAAAAAAAATATCATTGCAAAATTACTATATATGGTATCTTAATTATTATTATAAAAACATACTTTAATCGAATATGAATATAAAAAAACAAAAGCTAATATTAAATAGAAAGAATTCCATATAATTGTAAATTTATCCGTAGGATAAAAAACTTTAAATTTAAAAGTAATTTTATATTTTTTAAAGAGTTGGTTTATTTATAATTCTATTTTGCTAACGTATTAATCTTTTACATAAATATATATCAAATCATTTATCATTTCAAATTCGTTTTATTTTAGAACTTTAATATTTCTCGTTTTATATTTATTTAATAATTTATTTATAAATTTAGATACATTTTGTTATTTTATTCGCTATTTTATAATTAAAATATTCTATGAATTTCCTGAATTTCAAAAATGCTGACTAAATTTTTCATTTATTATTTTTATATTGATTATTATTATAAATTTTTTTACTATTATTAGCTTAATTATTTTATTCACTATTAAAGTTAATATTATTATTGTTATTCTTTAATGAGTTTTTTAGATGACTTTAATAATGTTGGTGATAAATATTTTGAAGTAAAAGATAATTAATTTATAAAAATATTCTACCTTTTTTTATAAAAATTTGGCGAATTAACAACACTTTATTATTTAATAAGTAAATTATTATTTAATAGACTATCGAAATAAATATTCTAAAATGATTCTATATCAAATATTTAACTATTTTTTTAAATTAATTTCTCGATATTATCAAATATTACATTTTCTTTCGAATAATCTAAATTAACTTATTCTTGACCAAATTTAAGTTATTATGTTTAAAAAAAATAATCTCTTTAGGATTGAATTGGAAATTATTCATTAAGTTAAATTTAATAATTAATAATGGAATTTATATTTATATTATTATTCATATTTATTTTAAAAAAATTATAAAAATATTTAATATTAATTTATTAAGATAATATAAAATATCAAAAAATGATAAAACCTTAAAGAAAAAAAATATTAAAATATAATTTAAAAAAATAAAATAAAACAAAAATATTAAATAAAATATGAAAATATTATTATTATTATTATTATTATTATTATTATTATATTATTTATATTAATATATTTATCATATTTTTTTTTATATTAATCACCTTAATTATTATTTTTATTTATATATTATTTTATATAAATATTTTTAATAATTTAGAAAAAAATTTATTATATTTAATAAAATTATTTTATTATTTATCAATAGATTTTTATTTTTAAATATATAAAATTATTTTAAATAGTCTATCAAAAATTTTATAATTTAATTTTATTATTAATATAAATATTAAGTTATATATTTAAAAAATTTTTTTTAAACAAATTTATATAATTTTATATTTATTAATATTTTTTTTAATATATATTTATTTATATTTATTAGATTTTTAATTTATAATTGTCATAATTTAAATAGATTTTTTTTATATTAAAAATACATTTAAATTAAATTTTTTATTAAAATATATGTATTAAATAATTTATATATTAAACAATTATTAATTTATTAATAATAATATTATATATTTTTTTTTTATAATATTTATCATTAATTTATTATATTTAATGCTTAATATAATAAAATTATTTATATTAATTATTTATATTTTTACGTTATAACTTTTTATCATTTTTATATTTGTCCTGAAATATAAATTTTATTTTTAATATTTTTAAACACATAAATTTAATTTTTTTAGTAATATATAATAATATAATTTATTTTTATTCAAAAATTTTTATTACAATATATGTATTCATTTCTTTTATTATTTTTATTTTTATTTTTTTATTTTCTTATTTTTTTAATTTATTAACTTTTTTCTCCATTCTTAAATAAAATTAATAATACATTGATATATTTTTTTAAAAAATATAAAATATTATATAAAATAATATAAATAATAATAATAAAGATTAATTTAAATTTAAATTTATTTTATTTTTTAAAAAAAAATAAAATTGTTTTTAATTTCAAATGCAAATATTATTACAAAAGTAGAAAATAATTATTTATCTGTATATATTTGTAAATACGAATTTTTTTATATTATATTAAACATTTAAAATTAATTGTAATAACCATAATCATAATAAAAAAAATAACTTTTGATGAATATTTCATTAGAAACAATTTTACCAATAAAAAGTCAATGTTTTACATGTAAATTGCACAATAAACCTTTATTATTTCTCTGCACAAATGATGAATGTCAATTTGGCTATCAATTAGCTTGTACTTCTTGTTCTGATGACTCTCATAAGAAGCACCAAGAACAAGTAATAAATTTAAGTGACTTTATTGCCGATATAAATAACTAAGTAAATGAGAAATTCGATGATAGTTTTTAAGTTTAATAAAATATATAAAACTTAGCGACTTAAATCAGTAATAATTTTAGTTTATTTAAACAAAAATTGATCATATATTTTGAATAAAGGGACTAAGCTTAAAAATACTTTAAAGATTTTTACGATCAAAATAGTTTATAATTAAAAGAAATTTAACAAAATATTATAGATTTTTTAAGATTTTCTTGCGGATAAAATAGTATAGAAAAGTTTAATTCTTAGTTGCTAAATTTAAAAAAATGCAAAAAATAATTAAATGATTTAAAATTGATATAATTAAAAAAACATTACAAAAAAATTATTGATGAATAATAATCTTTATCAAAACTATTTGATGTTTTCAATTAAATTATTAAAAATTAAAAATTAGATTAAGAAGAAATTACAAAATAACCAATTTATAACTCAATTAAAAGTGAGGGATTTCTAGTCGAATAAATATAAAAAAATATTATTAAAATAAGCGAATTGTTTAAACAATTAAAAGACTAATCTAAAAGAAAGGAATTTATAAATTTTATATAATGGAATTCTGAAACTAGAGAATTAAAATATTGTAAATTTTATATTATATAAAAATTTGTATGGTAAACAAATAACTAAATTAAAATAAATTTTATTATATATATTATAATTTATTATTTTAAAAATAATTATTTAAAAATTTAATAAAATATTTTTTTATTATAATAACAGAAAAAGATAATAAAGACAAAGGAGGGGAACATTTTTATGTATCATTTTCATTAAGTTTAAATAATTTAGAATAATTTCATGAAAACTTCATTTCAAAAGAATTTCTATAACATATTTTGAATATTTTAAAAATCGAAGCTCCTAAAATGCACTTAAAAAAAAATTAAGAAAGAAATAAAATGGAATCAAATGGAAATAAAAGAAAATATTTTAGATTTCATCCTAAGATAGACATTGATATAAATTAAGAATATAGAAAATTCGAAGTAGAAAAAATCAAGAAAAATTATTAGGAAAATAATGTTCTAATTCAAGGAATTCTAAACGATTTTAAAAACTCAAACTATGTAGAAAGTTAAGAATTAAATATATAAAAAGATTAAAGTATAAATGAAAATAATAATTAATAATTTTAATTTAATTTTTTATAAAATGTAAATAATTAAACTATAAATAAATAAAATTAAAGTAATTATATAAATTCTGAAAAAGATATAAATTTAAAAATTGAAAAAACTATAAAAATAAACGACTAATAAATTAATAACACAAATAATAATAATCAATTTTAATTATAGTAAAATTAAATTTTCGAAAAAAATAATGAAAATAATTTATATCAATAATATTATTAAAATGCAAAAAATATACCTGATGTTAAAATTATATAACCGTTCTCATAAATTAAATATATGTAATAAAATCATGAATATTTTCAATAATAATAACCATTATATCCATAATAATATATGAATACTTTAATATATGGAAATTCAACCCCAATTTAATTTTAATAAGGTGTTTATTTATAGTATGCTCTTTAGAGCTAATAATAATTATAATATATTCCTCATTAAAAATAATAAGGATAACAATTATAATAATAATATTTAAATGAAAAATATACATAATTATAAAATCAATAATATTAAAATAATAATAATATTTAAAATATTACAAATGGTAATAATAAAAATTTAAAAATTATAATTAATAATGAAAGTAATTTATTCAGTGAAAATAGTTCACCAAAATAAAGTATTAATATTGGAAAAAACGTATTTTCTTAAAATATTAAAAGATAATAAATATATTAAAAATCAGAAAATTAAAATGATACAAACAAAAGCTACATAGAAGAATATTAAGAAAAAATAAAAAAAATTAAACATAATATTAAATAAGAATTTTGAAAATTAATAATCAATAAAAAAAATATGAGTTTTATTAAAATATATATATTTTTTTACATTTTCATAAATAAATATTAAAATAAATAATCTTAATAATATAATATAATATTTAAATATTATTAATACAAAAAAATTTATAATAAGTATCATTACATATAATAAAAATTATTTATATATAAATTATTAATATTATTATTTAAAAATTATTAAAATATATATTTATATTAATAATTATTTAATCTTTTTAGTTATTTTTTATTTTAGTTTTAAAAAATTATATTATTTTTTATCTTATAATGTTATATTTAAATTAAAGAATGATATTTCATATTATTTATATATTTATAATATTTTCTTATTTATAAGATATTTATAACAAGAAATTTTTTAAGCAATATATTTTATATACTTTTATATTTATTTATAATTTTATTCAAATTTGTAATATTTATTTAGTTTATTATTTTACTTTTTTTCGTTTTACTTTTTACTTCATATAGATAATACTTTATAAAACTTTTAGTCACATTTTCCATATTATTAAAATAATTTATTATGCATAAATATTAATAATATAAGAATATACAATTTATAAAGATATGGAGATCTATATATTTTTTAAATAATAAATATAATTATGAAAATAAAGATTAATAAATAATTTTATTTCTAATGTAAAATAATAAATAATTTAATTTTTCTATAAATTAGTATTTTATTTAATAAAATAATATAATTTTTTTTTTTTAAATAAATTAAGTGTATTATTTTATGAATATTTTTTTTATTTATTTTATATAAAAAAAATGTTTTTACAATTTTTATAATATAAAATAAGTATAAAAATATATTTAAATTTTTGAATATATAATATAATTAATTATTATAAAAATAATATATCAATAATTATTCTTATTTATAAAGAAAATAATCAAATAACTATTTTTTGTATAAGAAATATTCATTTTTAATTTATTTATTTTATTATAAATGTTTAAAATTTCGAAATAAATTTAAAAGACTATAAATTTTAGTTTAAAAAATATTAATATAAAATATATAAAAATATATATATGTATTTATATATTTGTATATATATATAAGTTAATAAAATAATCTCTAAGTTTTTGCTGATCAATGATAAGTTAAAAAAAATAAAAATAAAATAATCAAAATATCTATACCTTAAACATAAAGAGGCATTAAGATTGAAAGAATTATAATATTTTTTTTATTCAATAATAAAAAATAATTTTATTTGATATAAATTTTTTATTTTAAAAACTAAAATAAGGATTTGGTTAATAACATTAGCATTAAATATAAATATAATTATTTTATTTTAAAATTATTTTCATATAATTTTAAAATTAAGTTTTATTTTTATTAAAATTTCTATTATTTTATGTTTAAAATAAATATTAATTTTAAAGTAATAATTTTCTTTTATTTTATATATTAAAATTTATTAAATTACATAAATAAAATACATATATAATTGTTTACTTTTAATTTTAAAATTTTATTCTCAAAAATAAAGAATTATTAATAAAATAAAATTCTTAAAAAAATATATATATATATTAAAATATAAAATTTATTAAAAAAATAGATATGAATTAATTTTTTTATTTATTTTAGTTTTATAAATTATAAAAATAAATACAAAGAATAAAAATATTAACTATAAATAATATAAAATTAATCTTTTATTAAAAAAACTAAAACATAATTTTATATTAATATATAAAATTTAACAATTTTAATATTTAAAATAACACTATTATTAAAAATTCAATACCAATGGATAACTAAGTAATAGAGCCTCCTTTATATTTTGCCGAAGACCATATTTTTGGTTTAAATTTTCATCCAAATAAAAATCTTTTATCATGTTCAATGGTAAATGGTTGGGTCAAAGTGTAAAAAATTTTTTAAAATAAACAAATTAATAATCAAAAAAAAAAAAAAAGAATGGAATATAATTCTGACGATGTAAAAGACGTATTAATTTTAAAGCATCATACATAATCTACTCGTTCATGCAATTTTTCTCCTAATGGTTTACGTAAAATAAAAATAATAAAATAAAAATAATTAAAAATAAAAATAATATAAAATAAAATAAAAATAGTATTATCATCAGGTTCTAAAGATAATTCAATAGCAATAATAGATACTAATGGCTAAATAGTATTGCATTAAAAAAATGCTCATAAGTAAAAAATAAAAAACTAAAAAAAATAAATTAAACCTTAAAAAAAATAAAATAGAGAGCCAATAAACTTAGTATAATTCCTAAATGATGATGTATTAATAAGCGGAGATGACAATGGTACTATAAAAATTTGGGATTTAAAAAGTTCCTAATGCGTATATGAAGGTAAAGAATAAACAGAAACAATTACAGGAGTAACAGTTTCTTAAGACTTTAATTTTTTATTAACAACTTCGTAAAAATTATATATATTACATAAAAAAATACACATATATATATATATATTATATAAATGCAGATTAGATGGATCTTTAAGTGTATATGATATTCGTAAAGCAAATAGTTCAAAAGATAAATTATATGCATTAAGTGATTGTATGGAGGAAGATTTAACTTCCATATGTTTAGTTAAAGATGGCAAATTTGTTGCTACTTCATCTTCTGAAGGCAATATTTTATTATTTAAATGGGATTGGTTCGGAGATTTTAAAGATAGGGTATTATTGAATACAGCATCAATTGATACGATGATTAAATTGGATGAAAATACGCTTATTACAGGAGGGGAAGACGGATTTGTGAGAGGAGTGAGTGTTTTTCCAAACAAGCAATTATAAATATTAGGAGAACATGAAGAAGATGACAATTTCCCAATCACGAAAATCGCGTTGTCGCATTGTAAAAATATACTAGCATCGATTTCACATGATAACAGTATAAAATTTTATGATGTTTAACAATTTGTTAATAAAAGAATGAAAATTGGACAAAATACTTGGGAAGGATATGTTAGTGGCGATGAAAATGAAAGTAATAGTGTAATTGATGAGGAAAATAAAAGTAAGAAAGGAGGTAAGAATATAGAAGAAAATGATAGCGAATTTAGTGATATTGAAGAAGAAGATAATGATAATGATGATGAAAATGATTAAAAAAAAGATAAAATAATTAATAAAAAATTAAGACTTTCTGATAAGGCTTTAAATAAAGTTAAATAAAAATAAAAAATTTAAAAGTTTTTTAATCATTTTTGATTTGTGTGTTATTTATTTGAATTTTAATGTTTATTTTTTATATATATAAATTTAGATTAAAAATATAAAAAAAATAAATTAAAATAATAATAAAATTTATAATATATAATATATATATATATATATCTTTTTATATCTAAATTTAATATTTTAGAATCTTTTTTTTTTTTAATAATTCTTTAATATAATTTAATAAATAAATACATTTATTTGCTAATTTTAAATATACTTTTTATTATTAGCTATTTTTTAGTTTGCTTTTTATTTTATTTTTAATAATTTTTTTAATTTATTAAGAATAAAATAAAGTATCAAAAAAAAAAAAAAAAAAAATTATGGAAATGCTTTAAATATTAAAATTATGTTTTAGTTCTTAAAACAATTAAGAAAGATAAAACGCCGAATAAGAATTAATTTAATATTGTTTGAAATTTCCCTCATAGTTTTTCATTAATTTATTACAATAATTTAATAATGAATAAAATGACATTTTATTCAGACAATTTTCAGGAACATTAATATAGGCATCAATAAGAATTTAAGTTTTTTTTTTCTAAAAAATTAAATAAATAATATTTAATATATACATATATAAAAAGACTGAATAAAATCAATTTCTTTGGAATCTAGTAGAAAATACATAGAGGGAATAAATTAAGATTTTTCTTTTATAAAATATGATTTCAAAAGAACCATTAATATAAAAAACATGTGCAAATGTAAAAAAAAAAAACATATATATAATAAAAAAAATAGGTTATTTCATAAATATGTACTATAGAAATTCCCGAAAACAGATGGGTAAACCTAATTTCAGACCTTTCAAATAGTACATAATAACAAATTGATATATAAATAAGAAAAGCTGCAATTTTAACACTAGGATAAATATGTGATAAATTCAAATTATATAAACTAGGTAAAAAATAAATAAAAAAAAATCATTAAAAAAAAAAAAGGTAATATAATAAAAGATGAAGATAAAGAATAAATACTAACAGGTATATTATTAGGTTTAATGTAAAATCAAAACGATTTAGAAATAAAAAAAAACAGTTTAACAGCTTTAGGGGACTCTTTAGATTTTATGTAAGAAACAATTTTGAAAACTAAATAAATATCAGATTTATGTACAACCTAACTTTTTGAAACTTTAAAACACGAAAATATAGAAATTTAAAAAAAAGCTTTGTAAATAACAATAGATTATGTTAAAACAATATATACAATTCTTGAATTTTACATATAGCCCCTTTCTTAAATAATAGAACCTTTTTTAACTAATCCCAATGAAGAGTTAGCTTCTCCAGCAATCGAAATATGGACATCTTTAGCTACTGAATATATCGAAAGAAAAAAATTAAATAATAATGGCAAAGAATAATTAAGAATAACAAAAAATTATATGAATAATGTAAATTTCATATGTTTAAATAATTATCATTTAAATCTAATTTAAGTACTTTTGACAGATTTATTAATCCCGAACGAAAATATATAAGAAAGCGCATTAAAAGCTCTTTCCAGTATTGTCGAAATTGTAGGAGATTCATGTTTTTAATTATTTTAATGTTTCATTAATAATACAATTACTAGTGAAAATTTAATTTATAGAAAAAGTGCTATTTTAGCTTTAGAATGTGTCCTATAAGGAATTAGTGAAGAGGAAATTTCAAAAGCAATTAATAATAGCCTTCCCTTCTATTTAGAATAATTTAATGATTAAAATAAAGTAATAAGGGAAGAAACAGCAAAATTATTCAATAAAATAGCTGAGTTTCAACCATAATGTTTACTTTTAAGAGAAGATCTAGAAAATATACTTAATGTAATATGTAGAGGGTTAAAGGATAGCCTAGAAATAGCAATAAATATATGCTAAATGTTAAGTTTTTTAGCTGAAAATATAATTATATATAATAATTCAAGTATTTATTAACATATAGATTAAATAATTTAAATTTTAATTGAAACAAGTATAAATTAAAATATATAAAAAATTAAATAATTATATATATATATATATATATATATATATATATATATATATATTTATACATATTTTTTTTATAGGTTAAAGAACCAAAGACTTTAAAAAAATAGAATTTATAAGTTTAGTTGATAATATTTATGTAACCATTATAAATTTAATTACTTACTCTCGAAATATATTTATTTCTTAAAAATATCTTCTTCTTTTTTGCTAAATGTTAGAAAACACATATTCTATACAAGATAAAGAATATAAAATTCATTTATAAGACGGAATATTATCTTCTATTTAAGTTTTATAAAACTATATTTTAAAAACTATATAATTTATTATCTTTTTAGTCTTGCTTATTGGTTTTGAATGAAAATTTGGATTAAAGATTTTCTTAGTAAATTTTTGGTTTGATTATTTAACATTTTAATCTTATAAAAGGAATAGATTGTGGTGGAATTTATATAATAAGCGGTTTATGTTAATGTCTAGGTAAAAATTTTATTCCTTTTTTAGATACTTACTGGACTTATTTATCACATGGATTAACTTCTTAAAGCTAAGATAGAGATCTTTTAAATATTTGTATTAGCTCAATAGGAGATTTGGCTCGATGTTTAGAAGAAAAATTCGATAAGTTTTTCGTTTTGGAAGATTTATTAGTTTTATTAGAAAAGTAATTATTAGATAAAAATTTAAGATGTACAGTTTTTAATACTATAGGGGATTTATTTTTAGCTGGAAAAGAAAAATATAGAAAATTTTTGGATAGAATAATTATACAATTTTAAATTGAATTTAATGAGTTTTTTTAAACAATTAATTTTAATGAAGGATTTGTGAATGAGTAATAGGAATATGTTAATGAAAAACTAATTATTTCCTACACTTGCATTTTACATGGATTATCTAACAATAAAAACTAAGATAAAAATTATATATAATATATTCCTTAAATTATTGAGTTTATTAAATTTAGTTGTAGATAAGATTTGCATCCTACTTTTGTATATATATTAAATACATAAAAATGTTTTAGGTTATTTATTTATTTTAATAAAAA
The DNA here is from genome assembly GCF_000220395.1 of Ichthyophthirius multifiliis. Lineage (NCBI taxonomy): Eukaryota > Ciliophora > Oligohymenophorea > Hymenostomatida > Ichthyophthirius > Ichthyophthirius multifiliis. The sequence continues at coordinate 13,937 of NW_004085897.1, forward strand.
AAATAGGTATATTTAAGAAATTGTTTATGTTTAGTTTGCGATATTTGTAATTTTTATGGAAAGAAAAATTTAAAATAATAAGATATTTTCTTTTTTTAAGAACTTATTTAAGTGCTTTAAAATCATGATGCATCTGAAGATACTATTGAATGTTTAAATTACTGTAAAGAAGTAATATTTTTTTTTTTTAAAAAAAAAATCAATATTAATATTATATATATTATTTCATATTTAAAGATTGGATTTTGAAAAAATTAAAATATTTTCAAGTTTATTGATTGAAAAATAAAATAAAAATAGTAATTATTAAAAGATTAAATAATTGATAATATATTTTTATATATATTTATAATAAAAGAAAATTATAAATAAATAAAAAAATATATATTTATATTAATAAATAATTATTTAAAATAAATAAAAATATAACCACAAAAAATCAAACTATAATTTTTTATCGACATAATGGGCATTTTTTATCATTAATAAGCCATGATTTAATGCATTTTATATGATAGTAATGCTTACAAGGAAGATATATTAAAAAAGATTCATCTTAATATTTTTCTAGGCAAATAGCACATTACTTTTGTGAACTACTAATATTGCTAACATCTTTGAAATAAACTTTTGACAAAGAATTAAATTAATATCTATTCAAACCTTTGTAACTAATTTTATTTGCAATATTATTTCTAATTTAAGAAATAAATTATTAATGATTATTTCTTTGTGAATAATTTATAAGGTTTCGATTTCTATTTAGAAATATTGTCTAAAAGTTTTAAGTTATTAAATATTATTATCGTCTATATCTTTGATTTTAATAGGTATATAAAATATCATTTTATTATTAAAAATTATATTAATTAAAATTATTTTATTATTCTCTTTAAAATGTGAAATTATAATTCATATCTTCATTTACAAAAAAACTTCAATATATATAAATATATATATACCAATGTTTATTTTATAATGTTTAAAATAATAAATGTATGTAATTCTCAAAGTTAGAAATAAAAAGCTCGAAAATGTAAAATACCAATATAGATCTTAAATGCTTTATTTCTTTAATAAAACTTCAAAAATTTTAATAAAATTAATTATTAAATAAATTGCAAACGAAAAATAAATTAAAATATGATATATTATAAATAAAACATATAATATTATTTATTTAACTTTACAAAAAATAAATAGAAAACTAATTTAATTATTAATTAATTAACTTTGATTATAATTGATATTATTATTATTATTATTATTATTATTATTATTATTATTAATATTATATATTATTATTATTTTATTAAATGAAAATATTTTAATTATCATTTATATTTTATTAGTTATTGTTCAATCTTATATTTATATTATTAATAATTTAATTTATTTATATTTAAATATTTTTCTTTCTATAATATTAATTCATTATGATTATTCGACATCTGTTTTCAGTTAAATCTATATTGTTTTCTAAACTTGAATTTGTAGAATCAGTGTTTTCAATTTCATTATTCATTTTTTTTTTATTTTATACTTAATTCTTAATTTATAATTATCTATTTATTATTTATTTATATTTTATGTTATTTTTTTGACCATAAATTCTTTTTTAAAGAGAACATAAAAAATTAAAAATTAGAATAATTAAATTATCTTATTTTTTTGTAAAAAAACTAAATATATTAAGAATAGCACTTCTAAATTTAATTTTTTAATTAAATATATTTTCTTTTTTAATTTTTTTTTTTATATATATATTATATTTGATTTTAATAATATTTGAAATTTAATTATATTTTGTAATTTTTTTTTTTAAAATGAATTTAATTTATAAATTTCTTGATTTTACTTTTCAAATAATATATATATAAATTATAACATAATAAAGCTATTTTATGCTTTTACCTATTAATTTTGTATTTAAATTTTAAAGTAAACTTTTTTAATGAATTCTTATTTATATATTTTATTATTCGTTTTTATTTTAAGTTTATTAAGGTGTTTATATAATATAGTTTTATTATTTTTATATTGATATTAATTATTAATTTATAGATATTTTTTTTTATTTGATATTTTTAAATAGAATTTTTATATTAAAATTTTTTATTTAATTTTGTTTATTTTTGTTTTTTATTATAAATAAATGAATAAAAATATATATTTTATTTTAATTATATTTAGATTGTTTTTTTAATATCTAAAAATATTTTAAAAGAAATAAATAAAATATATAATATTAAATAAAAATATTTTTCAAAACAAACAAAAAATGTTTGCTGGCAGAAATTTTTTTAAAACTGCATAAAAAATTTAAAAAATGGGAAAACAAAATCTATTTAATAACAATTTCAAATAAAACTTTAATAAGCTTAATATTTATAATTATTCAAATTATCTAGAGTATATAAAAATAGTATTTTTTATAAAAAAAAACTATTAAAATAATTTAAAAGAAATAAATATGCAAATAATGAAATATCTTTAAAAATGGCATAAACCATGCCTTCAATAAATAGAATATTTTTAGAAAATATATTAGATTTAGGATTTGTTCTTGATAAAGAAGATAGTAAAAATATATAAATAGTTTTTTTATATTTTATTTTTTAATTAATAAAAGATGATGATAGTGATGATGATATTCTGTAAATAAAATATAAATATATATAAATATATATATATATATATATATTTTATTTATTTTAAAGCTTAACAATTTCACGCCAAGTAATACAGGTTATTTGATATAATGTATAGATATAAAATTAAAAAAAATATTTATAAAAGATATATATAATTTATTTTGAAAATAAAAATAATTTTAAATAAAATATATTATTTTATATTAGAAATATATTTTCTAAAATTTAATTTTTATATATAAAAATAACAGAATAAAACTATATATTTTATATTTATAATTGAAAAAATAAAATAATATTATAATATTTTTTTTAAAATAATAATGCAAATAATATATTAATTAATTTTTTTATTTTTGTATTTAAATATTTTGAGTATAACTTAATATTAAATTAAAAAAAGAAATAAATTTAAAATAAAATTATTTTTAAATATATTAATAAAATTAAATATGTATAAATATATATAAATATACATATATTTATATATCAATATATATATTCTTTTATATATTTATTTATATGTATATTGTATATTATTATTTAAATAAAAAAAACTGTTTTCAATAAAAGTATATAATATTTATTTTTCTATTAATAATTTAAAAAATAAATAATATTTAAAAATGGAAATAAAATAATAATATTAGTCTTCATTTTATGATGAACCTGAATTGTCTTTTAAATTAAAGCAAAAAAGTATTAACATAGTCTAAAAATTGAGTATAGTATCCATTATATTCTCCATAAGTGTATTAATACTTCCATTTTTTTATTTCCTGACATATCTAAATACTAGAAATATTCTCTAATTATAATAGGTGGTGTAAGTAATCTAATTTTGTCAACAATAGCTATAATATGGTCTTATTCAAGGAAAATTATAAATCAAGAAATATCTATTTACGGTTCTTAATATGATGAATAAGACATAACAGTTTATTATAATCCGATCGGTGAAACAATATTTGGATACGGATGTTTATAAATAATGCTTAATACAATACTTGTATTATAAATTTTTGTTTTTTAAGAATATGATATTAATTTATAAATATTAAATAATAATAGTAATTATGATTAAATAGTAAATAGTTTTTTTATTTATAATTTAATTTTCGCTTTTTTGCTTTTTATAATATCAATATTTATATCTTTTTTTATATATTCCACATATCATTGCTCTTTGTCACTGAAAACTTTAAGATATTTTGATTATTTTTATAATGTATGATATATATTAATATAAAAATATATATTAATTATTTATATATATAAATATAAATATATTATTTTTTTATTTAATTTATATATTTATATATATTTTTATATAATAATTATTTTTTTTTATATTTTTTTTTTTAGTTTTTATGGAGTTTTTTATGTGTTTTTGGATTTTTTGTTTTCTACTAAAATTATTAATTGTATAATGAATATAATATTTATAAATCTTTTTTTTCAGAAAATTAATTAAATGTTATTTTTTGGATATTTATTAGTACCTGTGTTTTCTCTTTTCTTACATATTTCATTTTATTTTTAAAAAGAAGAACTTTCCATTTTGTTTATGGAACTTTCCTTTTATTGATTGTTACCCTTTTGGCTGGATATTCTCATTATTTGGTTAGAAATACCTAATAAAATAAGTTTTAATTAAATCAAAACTGTCCATAGAACCTTGATTAAGTATCTAGAAGATAATTAAGTGCATTAGGTTGTGAAAAATACTTAATTTAAGTAGATAAAAGTTACAATCAAAGTTGTATTAAAGAAAATAAAAACCTTTATGTTTTCGCTTGGGAGGATAAAATTGAAAAAGGACATAAAATAGAAGGAAATGAGAAACATAATGCCTGTTTAAATATAAATTGTTGCAATATTATGAATAATAAATACTTATATTAATCATATTAATTACCTTATGTAATAATTTTATTAACTTTTGTTGGATTTTTATTAACATTTGTACACTTTTAACTTTCAAGAAAAGAGAAAAACTTCAATTTAGATAAAAGTATCCATGAAATAAAATTTATAGATATTTTAGTATTCGTTTTATTATTAATTTTTATATTTTCAGGCTTTTTTATATCAAAAAATATTGAAAAACCATAAGTTCTAGAGACTAAAAATTTGAATAAAATTAATTTTTTATAATAAAAAACAAATTTTTTATAAGAAAATACTGATTAAGATTTGATTTTTTATGAAAATAAATATAATTTAAAAGGCTTATTTAATTAAAATATATAAACTGCAAAGAATAAAATATTTGAAACAGAATGTTAATTATTAAAAAATTTAATTTCCGATTCAAAATTTAAAGGTACTTTCGACTTTGATATAGGAAAAACTGACAATATAAAATAATAAGGCATCCGAGTGAGTATTTTGGCACCTTCAGGTTATTTCACGTATGAAAATAAAAACTCAGAAAAGTTATTTTTTGCTAAAACAAATAATATAATGCTTGAAATTTTCGATTTTTTAAAGAAAAATCCCCTAAATAAAAAAATACCTTTTATTTCATTAATTGGTTTCCCAAAAGATGTAAATGAATTTCTTAATTAAGAATTATATTATTGTGGCTCAAATCCTAAAAATATTCCATATTTTTTAATTGAAAATTATGTCACTAATATGCCTTCTTTATTATTGAATAATTCCGGTTCTTTTTTATCAAAAAAGTCATCTTATTTTAAATTCTATAATATTAAAAAAAAACTATTCTTCAATAATAATTATAATAGTATTCTTTTTTAATCATTATAATAAGAAAAAAAATAAGCCAACGAGGATTGTAATTAATAATTAAAATAAGAATAATTAAGATAAGAAAAATGCTTTTATTTATAAGGAGAAGTAGATACTAGAAAGGGTTCTTTTTCTTTTATTACAAAACCTGAGTTAAAAAAAGAATTCCCTAAATAAAATATATTAGGTAAAATAACAGTTCTTGATAATGATAAATATATTCCTGTTTGTAATTAGAATGTTTAAATTAAAGTCTTGAACGAAGTTGGGGAAGAAACAGAACTTGCATCAGGTAAAACTGATAATATAAATGGAATTTTTAAAATAAATTCGCCTGTATTGAATAATTAATAAGAGTTTTAAGCTATTTTATATATTAATAACGAATAATTTTAACCTGTAAGTAGAAAATTCTAAATAGGAGGAATTAATGATGATATAGATATGAATTTAGGAGTTATGCATTTGACTAACTTTTTCGGAAAAAATGATTTAAATCCATAATTTAAATGTAAACCCAATACAAGGCTTTTTTTCAAAAAGAAAAATTAATAAAAATCCTAAAAAAAAAAATATATATAAAAAAAAGAATAAAACAAAAATATATAAAAGAATGGGTAAAACAACAATAATGCTTAATAAGAAGAAATAAATGAAAAAAATAATAATATATACTAAAAGGAAAAATTTTAAAAAATAAATAATGCTTGTAATGATTATTAGACTTTAAAAAATTTAAACGATAGATATTGTCCTTTAGAGTAATTATATTTAGCAGAAAAATAAAAAATACCCCAATAATTAATATATTAACAAGAAAAAAAGTTAACTGATGATGAAAAAAATAAACTAATACAAGATATAAAATTCAAAACAATCCAAATATAAGTCTTAGACATAATCTAAAACACAAAGGGTTAATCTGCATTAGTTCATTTATATAAAAACCATATAAATTGCTAAAACAGAATTTAAGAAAAGCCTCATTTTATCAGCTAAACTAATGACTAGGGAGTTTTGAAAATTTACAATTAGAATTTAGGAGATTATACTTTACAAATATAAATGAATGAAGAATATCATTTATATTGTAAATAATTTAGTCTCTAAAATATAAAAGAGGATATATTAACCATAAATGCCATTATAGTAAAAAAAGAAGATAAAAAAGGACGAGGAGTAATAATTCTTGAACATTCTTAATAAAATCCAGGCGTGGCTTTAGGAATGAGTAGTATAATAGATGAAAATAGGGAATGTTTAGTATCTTTCATTAATAGAAAATGTGCTGATTTTTAATATTTTAAACATTAATTCGGATAGGCGATTACTTTTGATTATACTTTGAAAAAAAATCACCTTTTTTTTGTCACTAAAATTTAATTAAATGAATCAGAGTAGGAATTAGCAGAAAATATAAAAGGAAATATCAAAAATAAAGATTAATTAAGTTTTGATAATAATAAAGATTTCCTTTAATCAGAACTTTTATTAAAAGTCTATTTACCAGAAAATGAATATGAATAATTCTTATTTTACCCACCTTTAGTATTAAATTAAGAATAAAATAATCAAAGTAATTTAACTTGGATGAGCTTTTGTTTTAACGGAGAATTAGGACTTATTAGTTCAAAACCAGTTAATGATTTTTATAAAATATAAGGAAATAATAATAAAAAGAAAGTATTTCCAAGTAGTAATTTTTGTAATGAATTTTATAAAAAATATAAGAAATAATCAGATTTATGATTTTTTTATTATTTATGTTCTTTTTATATTTTATTATTTATTAAATTTTTATTTTTTATAAATAAATAAATAAAATAATTTATAAATATTATTCATTTTATCTTAAAATTAATTTTAAAATTGTCTTTTTTATTTTTCATTATTTTCTCAAAATCATTAGGATCAATTTTTTTTTTAATGATTTAAAATATAAAAGGGGGAAGCCAACAAACAAAAACAATAATACATAGTTTAAGAATAAAATCTATATCCCATTCACTAATAATTATATAATTTTTTAAAAAAACTAAAGTTAAGCTATATATTCCAATAGAACATAAAATCGAAATAATCATAACAATATGAATTTTATGAATCTATATAGAAAAAAAAAATATGTATAATATATGTATATATATATAATATAAATACTGATGTTAATATATTTAAAAGTTCCAAAATTATTAAAGCTGAATAAGTAATAGTTTAAATTGAAATAAATGCATCATTAAAAATAAGAAAAGAAAGTATCATAATACAAGTACCCTAAATATATGTGTAAATATATATAATAATATATTATCTATATATCATATTTTTATATCTATATACCTAATAAATACTAATAAATATCCAACCAAGAAATGATTTAGTATTTAATTCTCTATTTTTTTACAAACTTTTATATAAAGGAGGCTTTATATAATTTTATTATAAATATATAATATAAAATAAAAAAAACATAATTCATAGCTGTGATTTCATCCACATCTTCGTCAAAAATAAGTGAAAATACTGGAAACATTGTAAAAATAGTTGAATATCCTAACATTAAAATACCATTATATATCGGAATAGGAACAAAGAAGAAACAAATGATAAAAATAGCTTAAATAACAGAAATAATAAGTCCCCTATGTATAACAAACTAAGATAAAACCGAACTTCTCTTATAACTTTACCTCCCATGCCACAAAAGTAATCTATTTAAATATTTAAATTAAAAAATTGAAAAATCCGCAGCTAAAGCAGCCTACATACCTTCTTTACCCACAATGCCTATGCCAACATCTGCACTTTAAATCATTGCGACATCATTTCCACCATCTCCTATGGCTGCAGTTTTTTGTCTTGTATATTTTTTTATACATTTAACTATTTCAGATTTTTATGTTGGAGAGCACCTTTTTAAATATTATAATATTTTTTTTTAAAAAAAAATATATCACCTACAACAAACAACAGCTGGGGCTTTAGAAGTTGCTCTAAAAAATAATTCTTCATATGATTATATAGCCAATTTTAAAGAAATACCATCAATAATTAATATACAATTATTAAAGGTCTCAAATCTATTAATCTCGTTTTATAAAATCAAAGGGTCTTCTATTTCTTTTATTAAATATTTATTCTATTATTAACTTTTTAAACCAGAAGAAATAGCAACACATACAGCTGTTTCAATCTAAAAATTAAATAACATTTATAAATATACAAATACATATACATATACAAATGCTTATACATATACATATATTTATATTACTTTGTCTCCAGTAAGCATCCATATTTTTATTCCAGCATTTCTTAAAGATTCAAGTGTATTACAAATATCTTCTTATAGTTTATCTTCTACACCTGTTATACCCAAAAATTCCATATTCTTTTCTATTTAAATTAATACTTCTTATATTTTCTCATCTCTGTTAACTAAACATTAACGAGCTTCTTCATATTATAAATTCCATTAATTAAATTCTTTTTCAGTTAAGTACTTTTAACATATAACTAATGTTCTTAAACCTTCACTAGATAAATTTTCTGATTCATCTAATAAAAAACCTCTTTAATATTCAGGTATCTTTAAATAGTTTTAAATAAATATATAAATATAAAATTAATAAATAAAACATTTTTACTTTACTTTTCATAATTGTATCAGCTCCTTTTAAATAAAAAATGTATCTATTAGTCTCTATTTATTTAACAACGATTCCCATTCTCTTACTCTCACTAGAAAATGGAAAATTTGCTAAAACTTTATAATTTTCATAATCTCCATTACCATTTTTTAATGTTATTAACTCCTAAGTTCTTTTATCTAATGAAACACCCATACTTTCTGCTATTTTAACCAACGCAACCTCATCAGGCGAACTAGCCTGATAATTTTTATCTTTTCCATCTTCATAAATAGGTATTACATTATGACAAACAGCCAAAGCAGTAATTAAATCTCTTAAAATAGCATCTTTATCTCTTCTAATATTTTTAATTTTTCCTACTTTATTATTATTAATATTAAATTATTAATCATTCTATTAGTTATTATATAATTATTGAATATCCCACATCGGTCCTAATCTATAAAAAAAATATAATTAATTATTTATTAATTTTTTTTTTTACTATTTTTCACATTATTCCTTTACAACATTTGAAATAAAAGAAATTTCTTCTGAAGTAAAAACACCTTATTCTAGTGACAATTTTTTAAAAATCATATAATTTTAAGTTAATGTTCCAGTTTTATCAGTTAAAAGAAATTTAATTCGCCCTAATTCTTCTGGAATTTAGCTTGATCTAGATACTGTACCTGGTATTTGATTATCAACATTAATTTTATAACAATAAATAAGTTTCGCGAAATCCAAATTAACTCTCATAGAAATCGGTATTATACTACTCAAAAGTAGAACATATCTAAAAATTATTACTATAGTACTGAATTCAGTAATAATTCCTTTTAAAAATACTAAAATAATAGACAATACAAGCATAAAAACAAATAAAAGTTTAGATAAATAATTCAATTCATTGTCTAATTAACCAAATTTGCAAACTGCACTTCTAGAGTTTAATGCTACTCGAGTTTCTTTTCCTGTATATATAACTATACCCCATATTTTACCTGATGCAAGTACAGTATTTGACCATAAACTGTTTTCTAAACTCAAACATTCTCTCAAATTTTAATTTTATTCTTTACATATATATAATCCTTAAAATTTATAAATGTTCTCAATAGGAGCTCCAATTTAAAATTCACCTTTAGATTCAAAAATACCTTATATACCTTTTTAATGAAATAAACTTTAACTTTTAAAAACAGGCTTTCTTAATTTCCAATCAGTTTCACCATCTAATTAATCTGTTTTTATAAATACATCTCCTGAAATATCACTTTAAAAAATAATAAATATATAAATATATAAATATATAAATATATAAATATATAATTATATATACTTATACATTAATTATATATAATTTTTTTATTAAATTTGCAATTTTTTATTTTTTCTATATTATTTTAAATAATCTAATCTTATAAAAAAAGGCTTTATTAAAATGATTTTGCCTTTTTTTATGATTGATATTAATATAAATATAAAAATAAATATTTCTATACTAAAATTATTCAATTTAATTTTTACTTTGTAGATAAAAGTATCATATCTGCAGGAATTCTTTAATTTGCCTAAACTTAAACTATATGCCCTACTTTCAGTTCTGAGCTTTTTAATGAAATTAATTATCCTTCTTTTTATATTACCCTATATATTTTTATTAAAAAAATTAATACTTTTTTATATATATTTTATACATATATTCTTAACTGTTAGCTTCTTTGTCTCTTTTAAAACGTTTATAATCATCATATGCTTCTTTTAATATAGTTAAAAATAATACTAATGATAAAGGTGCTACATAACTAAATAGAAGACCTACTTTTAAAACTGGTATAAATTAAGATATAGCTATTAATAAGAAAAATAGATTAAAGAAATATTTAAATTCATTATATAGGACTATTGGTATTAAAGTTATTGTTGTATATTTTTAATTTTTTATAATATTTTTGAAATAATTCGGGGGACTAACTGTTCCATCAATATTTATTATTCTATGTTCTTAAGAAATTTTAATCCCAAAAAAATATTAATATAATTTTTAATACCACTTTAATTACTAGATTTATATTTTTTTATAATAATATAAAAAAAACATATAAATTGTAATATTTTTATATATTAAAATCATTTATTTAAATTTATTTTTTATTGTTTAAATTTACATTATCTAATTCTTATATATTATTTTCTTGTAGAAGTTACTTTTTTAGATTTTTAGATTCTGTTAGTTCTTTTATTTAATTATCGTTTGTAGCTAAAGTTATTTCAAAGGTATCATTATTTTAAGTTTAATTCATATTTTTTTTTAATAATTTTTATTTATTTATTTTTAATAGTTAAATTTCAAGAATAATAAATTTAATAAATAAGATTTTTTTTATTAAAACATATAAACATTATTTTGTTTTTTTCAATAATTAACAAAATGGACAAACAATAATAAAATATTTTATTTAATATATATTTTATTAAATATACCTTATAATTAAAATATATAAAATCATAATTAATTTAATTCATCTTTAATTTTATATAAAAACTAACTACATTCAAATAGTTATTATTTTTATTTTTATAGAATTTTACTTTTAAGTATTTTAAGTGCATTATTATTTATTTTTTTTTAATTAGGTAAAAATTTATCAATATATTTTATTTTAACATCTTATATATCTTAAGAAACATTACAAATATTTGACTAATTATATTTAGAAGTATTTATAGAAATTAAATAGGGATTTGTTTAAGAAAAATTATACTCAAAAGAATTTCTTTAATTTTATAATTATTAACTATTGATATTTTCTTTTTATGTATCTTTTTTAATATTGTATCTATGATATTTATAATTTTTATAACAATTGTAATTATTGATATTAACACAATCATTATCTTAATTAATATTAAATTTACTATCATAATCTTATTTATTATTATATTATTATTGATTATTTTAAATATTATTTTATTACATTATATTTTTTGATTATGTAAATTATTTTTTACATTAATTATTTTAATTATTTTTTTATAAAATTTAACACTATTTATTATAAACGTTTTATTAGTTTTCGCAAGAAAAATCAAATAATTAAATTCTTGAAGATTCAAAATTTTTATATCTAAATTAATTAGAATTTCTATAACAAGAAAAATTCAAATGATTATTATAAATATTATTATTATTATTATTATTATTATTATTATTATTATTATTATTTATATCTTAATTAGTATTATTATTTATATCTTAATTAGTATTATTATTTGCATTATTATATATATAGTTCATATTTTTTCTTTCTATTTCCGATATATCAAATTCATTATTTTTGCTTTCTATATTTTTCTTATATTTTTAAAAACTTTTTCCATATATATTTTAAAATTTGTCACTTTCGATTTCTATTGTTATTGATTTGTTATGTTATTAATGCTTATTATTTTTATATTTCTTATTGCTTTTTTATATTTCTTAAATATCATAATTTAAACTTCTTTATCTCTTTTATAATGTTTATATATATTATTTTTGATTTTAAATACTAGACATTTTTACAATTATTTAATTTGTATTTTTTATTATTTTTTTATAAAAAATTTGATGATTGATGATGGTTAAGTTCGCTATATTTTTTTAAAAATAATAATTAAAAAATTAAATTCTTTTTAATTTTTTTTATTAAAAATTCAAATATTTTAATTTATAATAAAAATAAATATTATATAAGTTATTTTATAAATATAAATTCTTAAAATATAAAAAAATATTTTTTTATTTTATTTTTAAATATTATAAGAAATTGCAATAATAATTAATATATATAAAATTAAGCTTTAATATATATATATATATATTTAATATAATATATTTATTTTTTCAAAATGTCTTATTAATAAATATAACAAGAGTACAATAATTTTTTATTTTATAATTTAATTATTTTAAATAAATAAAGGAATTTGATTTTTGATCCTGATGATACTATAGAATTTTTAAAAGACTAGAATATACTCAACGAATATTCATCAAATTTAAAAATTATAAATAATACAGCAATATTTCTATTATTTTAAGTATTTATTGATTTTACTTATATATTTTATAAAAATTTAATAAAAATAAGTTCGATTAAATAGAAAACGGTTTTATTTTCGAACCTAAATATGGATATATAAATCCAAAATAGGAACTAAATATAAGAATAAAGACTGAATTAGTAAAAATAAAATAAATAAAATTATATAAATAAAAAAATTAATAAATAAAGGAATTTGATTATGGTAATTTTAATTAAAAAATAAGTTTGAAATATTCGCTTATTAGACAAAATGAAATAGTATAAATATTTAGCAATATATTTTTATTTATTTTTTTAAAAAAGAAGATTATTGACAAAAATCATATTTAAAATTATTTTGATTAAAATAAATTATATTAATATAAAAATTTCTAAATTTCAACTTGTGAATATTAGTCTTTTGCAAGTTTCGAATTATCATAAAGTATGTTTGAAAGAAATTACAAAGCCCAACAATTACAATAAAACTAAAATTTATCGGTATAACATTATTAATAATCTTAATTTGTATCATTTGCAAATTAAACTTAATAATAAATTGCATTTTATGAAAAATAAAATATCGAATATTAATAATTGAATTAAAAAATTGATGATAATATTTAGAAATAATAAACAAGTTTAATTGATACTGAACAATTCGATTTATCTGATAATTAATAGGAAAACAAATAATTAACATGTTCTAAGTTAGATGTTTTTGAATAATTAACTAAAAATTAAGGTTATAATGATAAAAATAATAATTATAATCAAAATTTATATAAAAGAAAGTATTAAGCAATATTTTTTAAAAATAAAAAGAAAAGGATTATAGTGATCAAAAAGAAACTAATCATGATTATGATTTTTAATAAACATAAAAATAATCAAAAACAAATTAGTAAAAATTTTCGTCTTTAATATATTATTAAATATATATATAATTATTTAAAGGTTAGATTTATTATTAATTAAAAATGAAGAATTTGAAAGCCCATTAGGTTAAAATAAAAAAGACATAAAAAATTCAAATTTTATAACTCTTGATAAGTAGATTTTAATATGCAATTCTATTTTTTTTTTTTAAATTATTAATATTTATATAATAGATTTTAATAAAATTAGTCTAACTATAATAATTAATCATAAATTATTTTTTGGAAAGATAAATATGAATATATATATAAAAGAGAATAATAATTTGGCAAAAATATAAATGAATAAATGTAAAAACTTTAGGATTTAAAATCTGAAATCAACAAATTAGAGTTTGTTCATAGGATTGAAAAATCTTCTAATTTAAAAATGTAAAATAAAGGTAATTCATATTATTAATTTTTTCATTAAATCAATTATTTTATTTTTATTTATTAATTTAATATATTTAATAGTTAAAATAAAAAATATATATATATATTTAAATTTTTTTTTTTAAATAATGAAAATATATTTATTTTTACTAATAAAGCATCATAAAATGGAATATCTTTATTGAATTTAATTTTTCTTAGTATAATATCGATTTTTATAGGCTCCATAATAAAAAAATTAAAAGGATGAATGTTTTATAAAATAAAAAAATATAATATAAATCATTTTTTCCAGTTTTTATTAAATTAGAGATAATTATTAATATTTTTATAAATAAATGTACATTATATTGAGTTAAAAACTTTTAATAAATAAATTTAAAATATAAAAATGTTTTAATATATATAAAAATACTTACTATATATAAGAATAGTAATATATTAATTATTTTTTGATATTTAATTTATTAATTAATTATTCTCCATTATTACAAAAAATGGAAAAAATAAAATAAAAAAAATTCTAATTTTTTTTTATTCAATTCTTACTATAATATAACTAAAAAATATAATTTTATAGGAAAATAAAATAGAATTTATATTAATTTTTAAATGACTAAAATAATAATTTCTATATATATATATCATAAAATATTATAAATAAATATAAAATAATATATTTTTTTTTTTAATATAAAAAAATAAATTAGCATTAATTAAATATATTAATTATTATCCAAAACATATTTTTGTTTTGTTTCTAAATTTTTATAATAATAAAATATAACAAAATAATGACAGAAATTTAATATTTTTCAAATAATTATATAAATACTGAAAATTTTAATTTTTTTTTTTATAACCTGATCTTTTAGAATAAATAAATTAAAAGGATGAAAAAACGCTATAAATGTAATATTTTTAATATTAAAATTGCGCAAAAATATTAAAGTTTAACTTAGATTATATTAAACTGAGTTTATAAAAAAAATGGTTAAATTCATTTCAAACTATAAATAGAATTAAAGTCAAGAAAATCAAAAATAATAGGAGTATATAAAAAAAACATTAAAATCAATCATTTAAATCCTTTTTTATTTTTAAAATATTTTATTTTATTAAATAAATAAAAAATAGGATTTTGTAAAATATAATAAATATTTTTTGCATGGAAAATAATTAAGAATTTATATTTATATTTTTTGGTGAAAAACTTGTTAAATAAAACACTTTTTCAAATATTGAAAGTGATGAAAAAATAACTAGTTCATAATATGTAAAATATAATGGAATTTAATAAAGTGAAAATATATTTCCTTTATTTTTTAATATATTTTTATCAGATAATATTTCTGATACATGTATATAATATAGTTTTAGATAAATCTTTTAGTAATTAATGAATATTAAACCATAAAAAGTAAATAAAAAAAAAAAGTAAAATTAAATATATAAAAAAAAAGATTTAACAATATATATTACAAGAAAATGATTTTTCTTAAAATATATTGCAAAGTATAGATAATGAAATAGTTGCCCAAACTCTAGAATAAATATTATTTTATACATTCAAAAATTACAATTAATATAATTAAGATTATTTAGATTTAATGTGTATAAAGGTAAAATATTTTCTTTAAGAAACGATAAAGCATTTATTAAAAACACAAGACGAATATTAATTTAGAAACATATCTTATATAATAATAAAAAATATAATATAAGAAATTTATACAAATATTTATTTTTAATAGTTTTACTAAATAGCATTATCTATTTAAAATACAATAAAAATTATAAAGTGCTTTTCATAGACAAATTTAATATATAAATAATATGTATTATGTGATATAGTTATAAATATATTATGTACATATAATGATCAAAGAATAAATAAAAAATAGTAAGTTAAAATATATATTATATATATATATATATATATATATATATATTTATAAAATATATATATATTGTATATACATATTTTTTAATATTATTTATAGAATTAATTTAAGGTATATCTTTTTAATATTTTATGTAAGAAATGGGATCTTTAAAAAATATTTTATCTTGCTAAAATTATTAAAATAAAATTTTAAATACATAATATTGTAGTCATATATAGATTTTTGGAATTTAAAAATTAAAATTTATAGAATTAATATACTAGTTAATAAAACTTAATTATGATTAAATAACTTATTAATTAATATCTTAAGAATATTTTTAAATAATACTTTTTTATTTCTTTTCATGTTAATTTAACAATATTTTACATTAATTAGTTTATGATATAATTTTTTATTTGTCGAAATTTGTTAATTAACATAATTCAGCTAATTATAAATTATTAATATATGTGAATAAAATAAAAATACAAAATTTTTATATATAAATATTATTTTATATTAAAATAAAAGATTGTAAGAGATATTGATATATGTAAATATTTGATAGCAAATACAATTAATATAAATTTATAATGCCCAAATATCAAAAAAGCAATCATTAGAAAACCAAATATGGGCTACATTATAAAAATTGCTGATTTAATTGAAACTTTGCGTATAGAAAATTAAATAATATAAGATATCATATAGAATAATAGACATTTAAGTAATTTATTTTAAAAATAATTATTTTTAATTAATTTAAAGAAAAAGAATGGAATATATTCTGTAATACAATTCTAAAGGAAAATATTGAGATTTAATAACTCAAACTAGGGGATTCTCAAAAAAGTAAATAATTTGAATAGGTAATTACTTAAACTAAATTTTTTACAACTGTAAAAATCTAATTATCGAGCAAATTATATTAAAATAGAAGAGTTTAGTAAAACTAATAATCTCTTAGTAAAAAATTAATAAACACACTCACTATATTTATTATTTTGAATTTAATTTTTTTATAAAATAGATTGTAATAATAAAAGTAATAATATTGATCAAATTTAAGATTAAAATATTAAATCATTTAAAAAAAAATGTTCTATTAGTGTAGAACATAAAAGCCCAACAAGAAATAGTTAATTAAAGTTTACTTAAGGAAAAAAATAAAGTAGACATGATTGCAATTAAAATAAAGAAATTATTAACAATTTATATAAATAATTGAATCAAAATAATAAAAGGATTCTTATTCTTAGATCTCCGTAATAAAAAGATAATGAATCAAAAATTATGCTAAATATAAAAAATAAAAATAGTCTATAAAATTTAATCCTTAAAAATAATTAAAAGGAATAAGGAAAGATTTTAATTAAATCCAAAGATGATTTACATTCCATAAAATTTGAAAAAAGACTTTCAGAAAACACGAATAATATTAAAAAAAATTCATAAGAAAAACATACTTTAATTAACGAAAAAATCATAATAAATGATAAAGAAGAGTATAAAACTCATAAAAAGAAAAACAAATCAGAACCTAATATGAATAAGTTTATTTAAAATGATAATTTTTAAATAAAATTACATAAAATTTAATCAGATGTATATAATAAAAATTAAAATATAAGCAAAACTAAAAATGATTAACTAAAAAATTAAACTAAATAAAATAAATAAGCCATATCTATAGAATTGAAAGATGTTAATAACAAGAAATAGAAAAATTATAATAATACATAAAATAATGATATATAAATAAATTTAGAAATGCATTAAATTAAAAAAAGCCCTTTAATAAGTAGTGTAAGAGATATAGCTAATAATCGATTTAATAATTTTTTTATTGATAAAAATTTTAAAAATATTAATTCAAATTAAAATTAAAAAAACGAATAAGAATTCGACTTTGAATTTGATAAAATATGTGAAGAAAATGATGTAAATATAAGTATACTTGATATTAAACATTTTTATTACTATTTGAATTAAAAAAATTAATAACTAAATAATATTAACAGAAAATATTTAGCAAAAAAAATTAATTATTAAGTAAAAAGAAAATCTTAAGAGTTAATTTTAAATAAATTTAATAATTTTAAAGATTATTATTAACATAAATAATTAAAACATTAATTCTTTGATTAATAAAACTATAAAAAGCTAATTATACCTTAAATAAATAACAAACCATTTATATAATATTAAAAATAATTATAAAATAATATGTAAAGTATTTAATAAGATTATTATATAGATAAATATTAAAATTAATTTAAAGCTGAATTATATCAAAATTAATATTTATTTTATATGGTTTAATAAACAGAAAAATATAAACAAATCTAAATAAATAATGGGTATAGAGTTCATAGAATAGAAAATTTAAATCATAATATATTTGGTTATTCGAATCAAGATAAAATTTTAAATAATTTTAAAATTATAGATTATTTAAAAAATAAATAAAATTTCATTAAAAACTAATAAATTTTAGATATAAAAGCTTACAATATTATTAAAAATAATTACTTTTATACATAATAAAATGAATAAAACAAATTGTATGATTTTTAAAATGATATTATATTAGATAATAATTTTAGTTTTTAAAAGTTTAATTTTAATTTGATAAAATTATAAAATTAGGAAATAATTAAGAGTTATGAAAATTAAAGCAAATAATTATTAAAAAATAAAGAGAATAATTAGAAATAAAATGAAGAATAAGAAAATAAAGATAATTTTTAATATTTTATATAATAATAAAAGAAATAAAATTATTTATTATTATTCAATATAAATAAATCAAAAGAATTTGAATTTTATATTAATTTTTGAAAAACATATAAATTCTTTGAGAATTAAAATTACATTATTTAAATTAGTGATATTACTTCTAAAAAACAAATATTTTGTTTTAATATTTTTGTAAATTACTTTTTAAAATTTGTTTAAAAAAAATTGTTTTTATATAATAATAATAAAAAATATATATTACCAAACAATAATTTGAATAATATGAATAATATAATAAATTATTTTTAAAAATCATAATATTTTATATATTAAAATGTTGAAACTTTTTATATCATATAAAATATAATTAATATTTATATATCTTATTGTTTTTTTTCGTTTAAAGATTTTTAATCATATACAATTGAGAAGCTATTATAGTTCATGAGTACTAGAAGAATTATTGAACTTTTTACAAACTTTTGCTCTTAATAAATATTACCTTTATTTTTATTAAATATATATACGAATATCTTAATTAATTAAAAGATATTTTTTTACTCTATTTATTAAATTATAAGAGAATATTATTCCTTATTTAAGACTTAGAATATATTTAAAATTTTTTATCCATTAGTAACCTATAATAAATAAAATAATAAAAAAAATATTTATAATAAAATAAAAAAAGAATGCTTTATATTCAAGTTAGAATTCATTATTGCCATTTTTAATAAAGTCAGTAATATCTTAAGCAACTAAAATTTAAATATCTTAATCAGATTCAATATGAATCAAATATTAATCAAATAAATTCTTTCTTAAAATAAGTTAACAAGTTTATTATTATTTATCATTTTATTTAATCAACTAGAATGTAATAAAATTATCTTCTTTTTCCTCAATAAGACTTTATATAATATACTATTGTTCATTAATTTTTTCTTATAATTCTTAATTAGTATTCTTTAATTTTTAATAATTATCTTTAGTTTATTTCACTAATTCAATTTATTCAAAATAATCTCTTTTTAATTTCATATAATTCTTTTATAAAAAAGTGTTTTATTTCTTTAATTTCTGTAAGTTGTTTTCTTTTTATTATTAAACTTATAATAATGATTTATTTATTTTAATTGGTTAGTATTTTTTAATTTGTTTTATTTCTTTATTTAATCTAGCTATTGTTTTATTTAATTTTTTATCTTCTTATTTTTCACTTAAATTAAATTACTATTATTGCTATATTAAACATTATTTATTATCATTGTTAGTATTATTTGTCGATGCACTATTTGCATTTGCATTAAAATTATTATTTAATTAGTCATAAAGTATGGGCGATTATTTTTCCTAATAAGCAATTTAATTATCAGAATTAATTAATTACTTTTCAGCATAACAAAACTTTGCAAATCCTGATGCTAGCATTTTAGAAACCCCTTCAATATTTTATAATAAAGCATTTGAGCTTTTTAATTCTTTACTTCTATAATTTTCATTTAAAGAATTGTTTGTATTATTATTAAAATTCTAATTAGGGTTTATATTATTTTACACAGACTTAATTGGACTTATTTCTATCGAATTTATAAATTTTAGTTACTTTTTTAATAAAACAGTTTTTTAAATATATTAAAATAGAAACCATTAAATATTTTTAAAAATAAATAAATTAAGGTTTACATTTAAAGGAGTTTTAAGCTAATTTTTTTTTTCATTTTAAACTTAATATTATTGTTAGAATTAAAGAATTAAATCATTTTACTTTAAAATTAAATCAAATTATTTTTTAAGTTCTTATTTTTCATTTCTATCTTTTATCATTTCTAACTATAATGCTGATAACTTTCTTTTCATTTAAATTATAAGTTAATCTTTATCTAATAAAATAACAAAATATAATAGTTTATTTAAAAAAAATATTATTAACCTTGTAAAAGTTAAATATCATTCATTTTTTTTATTACAGAAAAAAAAAAAATATAGCGTTTAAAAAAAAAAAAAACTAATAAAATTAAAATAAAGAAAAAATAAAATAATATATATAATAATATGTAAAATTAAAATTCCAATTAGAAATATAATTAAAAAAATCTATTATTATGTAAAAATTAAAATAATAAATAATTCAAATATTCATTTTATTATTATGGCGATAACTGATATATATATATATATATATACATTACATGTTATTTTGTTTTTAATTTATATAATTGTCTTTTTTACTTTTTGTAATTTTAAATTTATAGAGTATAACATATATATTATATTTACATTTTTAAATTTTTATTTATTTTTTTAATTAAAATATTAATGAAATATTTATGATTTAGTTAGAATTTAAAATTTTATTAATTTCTAAATAAAAAATAAACAATTAAATTTCTTTAAAAAAAATTAAAAAATATATTTATTTAATAATCATTTTAATAAAAAAAAAATATTTATTTTTAAAAATTCTAATAATTTATTAATAAAATCAAATGTTATTTTAAATTTTAATTTTTAGTTTACTAAAATTTTATTGTTAATTTTTTTTAAATTATATAATTTTTTATAGAAATAACACCCAATGAAAAAAAATTTTAACTATTAATATTTTTTTTTCATCTAAATTTTTAAGTCATTTTAATTTTTTATTAAAATGCTTAATTATTATAAAATTAAAATTATAATTAATTTAATATTTAATTAATTTTCCTCTTCATATTAGTAATAAAAAAAAAATTAACTATAGTTATTTAATTGAAAATAATAAGTTTATATTTTTTTTATATTATAAATATATTTTTATTTATAACTTATTTTTTTTAATATGAAAATATTTTAATTAAATTAGTTTAAAATTTAATTTTTATAATATAAAAAAGTAAAATATTATTATATATATATTAAAAAAATATAATAAAACAAAATTTTAAAAATATATTAAATTTATATATGCCCACTTTTCTTATTTAATTTAATTTAAAATTATCTTTCTAGAAGATTTTAAATTTTTTTTTTTGGTTTTTTTTTAAAAAAATAATAAAAAAATAATTTATATTTAATAATTATCTCTAAATCTTATTAAAAAAAATATACATATATTTAAATAAAAAAAAGAAGGTAAACAAAAAAAACTAAATAATGGCCGAAGCTTTCAAAAAATATTAATCTTTCGATTTCTCAAAGTGTAATGAATGGTAAACATATTATACAAACCTATTTCCAATTCCTCCAACTAATAAAGTAGATAGATTCAAACGTAAATGGTATAAAAACAATATAGATTAATCTTTTGACATTGATTACAAAGAATAAGAAACTAAACAATAATAATAATATGAAGAACCTCCAAAACCATAACCTTACAAAAACAATTCTCTTTACACTCTTGAGAACTTATTAAAAATAGCTGTATTTCCATGTTCAGTATTAGCTGAGCCATACATCGTAAAAATATGTATTGTAATATCTTCAGTATTAGCAGTAATAAGAAACAAAGGTATGATAAAATTCTCTAAAGAATATTTAGCTTTAGTAATCACTTCTGAGTTTTTCCATAATATAATATTCACAATAAGTATTCCTCATGGTAGAAATTCATTTGTTTTTTATTTACCAATTTATATCCATTTTTTGAGTGGATTATGTGGATTTATATAAGCATATCCTAGCTTCCCCATTATTTAGAATTAGCCTTAATTTAAATAATTTATCAGTTATATTATAGCAAATAGAGCTCATCTTATTTTGGCAAAAATGAAAGTCGAGATTTTCCTATTTTTTTATACTATATTTGGCGTATTTTTTGGGCTTTCTAGCTTTATTAATGTATTCCTTATGTTCTAGTTCATTTCAATGAAAAGTAAAATTAGCTAATAAATGTAAGTAGCCTAATATGAATTTAAGAATATTATTAGAAGTATAACTCCTGGACCTCTTAAGGTAGTTGTCGAGAAGTTAATTATGGGTTATGAAAAACTTTTAAATTTACTTACACCTTCTTAATGATTTTTTTTTTTTTAATTTTATATATAAATATTTTATATATTTAATTGTATGAACTATTTAATGAGATTTAATTAGGATATTTTTGTATTTTTTTTTTATATATAAAAAGAATATTTAAAATGATATTTTAATTTAATACAATACTAATTCTTTTTTTTTTTTTTTTTTTGTATTATTACCATTAAAAATATTTTGATTTATTTTAAAGGATAATTATATTTATTTTGTAAAAATATTAATTTTAATATTAGATTTTAATTTTAATTTAAATATAAATTTAGCATTAAAATTTTAAAAGAAATTATTAATTTTATTAAATACTTGAAATTAAAAGTTGATTTTGATAAATCATTTAACTATCTTTTTTTTATTTTATTCATTATTAAACAATATGTTTCTTACTTAAATTCATTAAAAATATGTATTCAATCCGAGATAGTATAGTGGTTAGTATTCCTGCCTGTCACGTAGTAGACCTGGGTTCAATTCCCGGTCTCGGAATTTATTATTTTTTTTTTAAAAAAAATAAAATAAAATATTTTACTTTAATAATTATTTCTTTTATAAAAATTTGAAAAAAATAAAATAAAAAATCTAAATATATTTGAATAATAAAAATACTAAAATAATACATATCATATTTACATTTTGAAAAAAATAAAAATATTATTGTAGCAATCATAATTATCATAAAAATAAAATTCAAAAAAAACAAAATAATGGACATAAGTTAAAAAGTTAAATGGGCTTTTCAAAAAGTAATCGTATTCCAGGTGGGGGTTACGAGGAGGCTGTTATTATTGAGCAAGAAAAATCAAATTGCCGTAAATAACTAAAGGATATAAAAGACGAAAACATAAAGCGATAAAGTTTTCATAAATCGATTCATTAATAAAGATAATCATTACTTGAAACTCGTAAAACGACAAGTTTTTAAACCGTATTAGGAATAGTAAATACTATGGTAGGTAGTGTAGCCCTTGTTTTACCTCCAAATATGACTAATGGAGGTATAATAATGAGTTTTATTGTAATGACAATTATAGGTTATGTTTCTTATAAAACATGCACTTTTATAGTTATATATAAAAATCCATATGAGAATGACTTTTCGGAAGTATTAGAACGTATATTAGGTAAAAAATGGTCCAAATTATTTTCTATTTCAAGTTGTTTATTATTATTTTTGACAGGAATAATTTATTTTTTATTAATGAATAGTGTACTTTATCCTATTTTAAAATATATAATGATAAAATGCAATAATAATAATTTTGCGAATGTAAACGAAATTTCATTTTCAAAAATTTCTATTTAATATCAAAGTATGATTTTAATAATCCCTTGTTTTATTGTTTTCTCTCAAAAAAATTTAACTATAATTATGAAGCTTTCCAAAATTGGGGCATTTGCAATTTTTAGTTATGGAATTTTTATTTTTTATATTTTTATTGATAATATTGTATCAGGAAAATTATAAGAAAACTTTCACAAATTGCCTCTTTTTACATCCGATATTGCAGGGGTAACCGGCTCTTTTGCTTTAGCGTATTTCTTACACAATATCATATGTTAAATAATGACTAATAATCTCAATTAAGAGAAAAATATGAGAGATTTAAAAGCTGGTTATAGCCTAGTTTATATAATATATACTTTTATAGGTGTTTTTGGATGTATTGGGGTATTTGGAAGAGGCGAAGAACTAGGAACTAAAGTCACAATTTCCTCTTATTTTAAAGATGATGATATTAGACCTAGATTTGTTGAATTATTATTTTTAGTTTAACTTTTTACCGCAACTCCAATCCTTAATTTTGTTTCTAGAGCTTAATTTTTTAATATTTTTTAGAATGAATATGAAGATATTTCTACTAGAAATTTTTATATTTTTAATGTTGTTTTTTCACTTTCTTGTGTAGGATTTTAAATTTTAAATATTAATCCTTCTATTGTTATTGGATTAAATGGAGCAGTTTGTGGCTTCTTAATTGTCTATATAATTCCTTTGGCAATTAGAATTAAAAAATCTAAAAAAAAAAATAGTAATACAGAAACATATAATGAAGATTCTTTATTAATAGAAACCGAAGTTAAATAATAATAATAATAATAAAATTCTAATTAATTATTGAGTAATAAAATTAATTTTATTGAAAAGTTCTTGTGGATTGGAGCTATTTGTATTGGATTGAGTATCCTTATATTTTAATTTATAAATATTGCTAAAAAAATAAAAGGATGAAATATAATATAATAGTTTTTTTAATATTTTTAAGATATATATTATGTAACTTTATTTTTATGTTTTTATTGACTAATTTTTTAATTATTTCTATATAATTTTAGGTATATTTAATATCTTAAAAAATACTTTTAAAGATATTTAATTACGTTAAAATATTATAAAAATTTTAAATTTAAAATATAAAAATAAATTAAAATTAAAAAAAAAATATATATAAATATATATTTATAATTTTAATTTATATATTATGATATAATTATGAAAATTTTGTATATTAATATATATATATATTATATTAAATTTATATTTTATTTAAACTAATTTTTTTATTTTTTTAATATTTATAATCAACGAAAAAGCTGATATTATATAAAATTAAATGTATTTATAATTAATAAAAAAACAATTGTCAATTAAATAATCAATTAAATATTAAAAATACAATTAAAGACACACAATAATGTATAAATTTAAAACTTTAAAATGGAATTTAAATAAATAAATAAAAAAATTAATAATATATAAATATAAAAAACTATATAAAGATAATAATTATATTAGAAAATTATATATTAATAAAAAACTAAAATAAAAACTACTTATGTTTACTTCTTAAGAAATTAATTAAGATAAGCAAAACTATATAGAAACTAGTCCAAAAATTTATCAAAAACATCAATATAAGTAAGATGAGATAATTGCATTAAACAATTAATACATATTAGTAAATAAATAAAATTTAAAAATAGCTATTAAAGGAGATATAGAAAATAAATAATAAGATGAAGAAGAAGAATTATATTAGTAAGCATCTTATGAATAATATAATTAAATTTCAGATTATGACATATAATTCGCTCTAGATAACTATAATTCTGAAGAAGAAAATTTAAGAAAATAATCTAAGACCTTCCAAATTGAATATAAAATAGATTTTAAATTAGATAAAAAAATCATTAACGCAATTAATTAGAGAAACGAAAAAAGAAATCAAGAATAAAATTAAGATTAATTCTATTAATATATGTTTTTCCCTAACTAACAAATAATAAATAATAAAAACATTTACAATCAATAAGAAATGATGCAATAGATAATGATTGATTAATAATTTTAACTTTAAATGATTTATCTTGTATAATAAGAAGGTTATGGATTTCCGATCAAAAACTAATAGGATTAATAATAATATATGTGCAATTATTAAATTTAAAGATAAGAAGATTTTGGATAATAGTAAAAATAAAATAATATGAATAAGTAGTTTAAAAAAAAAAAAAAATTTAATAATAAAAGTTAGAAGGATAAAAACTATTTTAACGATTATGAAATTAAACATAATAAAAACTTAAGTAAATAAAAGGAAAAAGTAAATAATACTAATATAGAGAAATGTAATAATATAAAACAGATCAATCAAGGAAGTAATAATAAAAATAGTAGCACTAAATGTAATACTAGTAGTAGTAATAGTGGTAGTAATAATAATAGCAAAAATAATAGTAATAAAAAGAATTATTAATATAATAAAAAAAAATATATGAATAATAAAATAATTATAATTAATAATTAGGATATATGACATGAATAAAGATAGTTTTACTATTTGTTAAAATTATTATTATTTTTAATTATATAATAAAAATAAATTATTTATAATGTATTTTTTAATATATAAAAATAATATTATATATATATATATATATATATATATATTTTTTAATATATTTATATATAATAATTATAAAAAAATTAATCTTTCTTTTTCTAATAAATAAAATAGTTAAATTTATATTATAATTAGTTTTTTATTTAATTTTATAATATTTTATATTTTAGTAAAATATTTCTTATATTATTTATTATTTATAAAAAAAAAATATTTTTATAAATTAAAATTATTAATATTTTTAATTTATAAATTTGAATTAATTTAAATTTATATTCTTTTATAAAATATTATTTAATTAATTAGAGAATATTATTATTTTTTTTCTTTATAAAATTTACTTTAAAAAATAATAATTTTATAATAATAATATATATTATAAATCTTTAAATAATTATACTTTATAAATTTGAAATTTGATAATTTTTTTTTTTTTTTAAATAAATAAATTTTTAGTAAAAAAAATAATAAACATATTAAGTAATAATTATATGTAATGAATTATTTATTTTTTTCAATTTTATCTTAATTAATTTTTAATTATTATTTTCAGCTTAAATTTTTTTAATATTTATAAAGAACATTTTAAGTATAAGAATAATACATTTTTTATAAAAATTAATATATTATAAATATACATTATTTTTAATAATATTATCAATTTATTTTAATTAATATTTTTAGTTTTAAAAAATATAATAAACATAATTATTATAATTTTAATAAAAGACATTATATTGAATTTCTAATATATAAAATATAATTTAAAATATAGAATAATAGATTTTATAATTTATATGTATAACAATATATATTTTTTATACGTACAATTGATATATATATTTTAACTTTAATATATTTTATTAATTAAAATAAAATAAAATAGTATTTATCATTTTTATATAATTTTATTAATTTTATTAATATATATTACTACATATATTAAAAATAATAAATTATATTTATAAAAAAATGTTTAAATAATTTGGCTAATTATGGAAATTATTCATTAGACCTCCTAGATAAAACTATTCCACAATTGACTTAGGTACATATATATTAAAATAACTTTTCATATTTAGAAATTATCATAAACTTTAAAAAATTATTATTATTTTTATAAATAAAAAAATAAGGTTCTCCAGAAAATCAATATGGATAATTTAAAATGAAGAGAACAGACTCTTATATAATTAATAAAAAAAAATAAAAAATACAATATTCGTTATATGAACCTTTAGGTATATAGAAAAAATATTCCTGTGTAATATATTGTCATTGTAATAGCGGATCAAGGTTGGAATCAACTTAAATTGTTCCACATTTAATTAAAAGAGGTTTAGCTTTATTAACTTTTGATTTTACTGGAAGTGGATTATCGGATGGGGAATATGTTACTTTAGGTAAATATGAAAGTGAGGATTTGGAATGTATTATAAATTATGTAAAAACTATTGAGAAAATTAAAAATATTGCTTTATGGGGTAGAAGGTAATTTATTAATTACAAATAAGAAAATAATAATTAAAAAATATTAATTATAAATCAATAATAATTTTCAATATTTATATTTTGAAAAGCAATTATATTTTTTATTTATATATAATAATTTTATAATTTTAATTTTTATATTCATATTTATTTTTATCTTTATATATATTTTTATTTATTTTTTTAATTAAAAATATATATAATTTAGTATGGGCGCTGTCACTAATTTCTTATACTTAAGTAAACCGAACTCAATGAAAAAAATAAAAGGTGTTATATTTGACAGTGGATTTGCGAATTTAAATACTCTAGCATTAGATATTGCCAAAGAAAAAACTTCAGTTCCCAATATTTTAATAAACGCTATATTATCATTAATAGGTGACTAAATTATATAAAGATGTAATCTTGATATTAAGACATTAGACATTACATAAATTATATACAATATATATATTCCATGTTATTTTATATGTTCTAAAGAGGATACATTTATACAATGCAAGCATACAGAAGAACTATATTAAAAATATAATGGACAAAAGTTTATTGAATATATAAAAGGAAACCATAATATTTAAAGGGAAGATAATTTATTAGACAAAATAAGTGAATGGCTGAAAAATAAACTTTCAGAAAACGATTAAAAAAATTTTAATGAAAATTAAAACTTAAATCCAATTATTAATTATACTCACAAAAAGGATAAAATTTAAGAAAAAATAAACATTAGTGTTTAAAAGGAAGCTAATGTTTAATTTAATAATTCTTTTATTTAATAATAACAAGAAATTATATATAAAAATATTGCCTAAGAAAATAAAAAAATTAAAATATTAAAAAATGTCAATAAAGACTAAAATGAAAAATAAAAAATTAATATGCTTTTAAATTCATATAAAATAACATAAAAGTAATAAGTAAATAATTATAAAGATTTAATTAATAATAATATAAATTATCTAAATTTAAATAACAATAATAATAAATCTAAATAAAAAAACTATTTTTAATTTTCTAATGACTAAACATAATAAGACTTAGATAATTAAAATTAGTAAAATTATTTAAAATTAATATCTAACGATAAAACTTCATAAAATTATATTTAAAATGATTTGAAATGTTAATAATAATAATATCATTAAAAAAACTAAATATATGCAAAATATTAATAGTTCAAATTATCTAATAAGTTATAAACTAGTTGCTATGATTTGAATAGTTAATAAAATAAATATAATTCTTTGAACTAGATAAACTAAGATTATAACATAGGCTAATCTATACAAAATTATGATAGTTTAAAAAATTTTAATATGATTAAAACTGAAAGGAATTCATGTTAAAATACTAATTAGATAAATATTAATATGTGGAAAAACGATTATTATAATACTAGTAATAATATTATTTTATAAAAATAAAAAATATTTTAAAATGAAAATCTTTATTAAATATAAAAATTAGATTCATATAAAGTAAAAATGTAAAATTATTAATAATGAAATCATATTAAATATATACTATTTAATTTATATATTTATGTTATAAAAATTATTATGTTTATAAAATTTTATCAATTATATTTTTTTATACATATAAATTTTCAATTATTAAATATAATATATAATTACTGTATATTATATTATATTTATATTAAAAAAACTCATTCAGTTTTTAATTATAATATAGTAATATATTTCTACAAAAATCTATAATTATTAGTTTTTATAAAATAAAATATAACAAAAATTGTGGTTTATATTTATTTATTAAATTAAAAAAAGAAACATATATTAAAATATAAAAGTAAATATAATTATTAAATAAGTCTATAAACAAACTTAAAACATATAAAATATAAAAATGAAAAATAATAAATAAAACCAAACATAAAGTACAAATATAAACAGTTAAAATACAACATAAATAACGTTTTTAAGTAAAAATTTATAAGAAACATTATCTTCAATAAAAATCAATGAAAAAAAAAATTCAAATGAAGAATAAATCATGCAAAAATAAATATCATAAGCAGAATTATTAAAACTACAAAAAGTATTTGAATTATTAATAAGAGGAACAATATATAATAATAATTCATAAAATAATAACCATAATATATAAAATAATATCAGTTAAATATAAAGTGATAAACTAATGTATAGTTCAAATGAATCAAAAACACCAAAATACATATAAAAGAAAGTAGAACAAAACAAAGATTACTTTAATACTAAGGATGTAGCAAATATATTATAAGAATTAAATTATCCTGCTACTAAAGCTGAAGTAGAATAAATGATATGGCAAGTAGACGAAAATTTAGATGGAAAAATATGTTCTAAAGAATTTAAATTAATGTATTATAGATGTAGGTATGATGCTACAGGTTTAGAGTCTAGAAACTTATATAACTTAGTTTAATTTTAATGTATTTAATAAATTCAAGCGATATTGATAATAATTAATAATAGATGACCATAAAAAATGATAAAAAAGTAAAAAAAACTATATGTATTGAAGACACATTAGAGTTATTATATGTTAAATATGGAAGAGAAAAGCTAGATTCTGAAATAGAATAACTATTTGGAAAAGAAGAAAAAAATAGTAATGGAGATGAAATTCATATTACATTAAAAGAATTTGTAGAAAAATAAAGAAAAAGAGATTTTGATATTATAAAAGCAATAGAAACAGAAAGAAAGACTATCAAATTACCATCTAATAAAAATAAAAAATATTGAAATAAAATAAAAATGTTTGAATAAAATTAGTATTTATATATAAATTTTTTATATATTTATTTATTTTTAATAGTATTATTAGATAAATATATATATAATTTAAAAATAAATATATATATATATATATATATATATATATATATATGATATTCACTTAATATTTTATTTCATATTATTTTTTTTTATCGTTTTTCAATTATTTTAATATTTTAATTTTAATAAAATATTAATTATATATACTTAATTTTTTAATATTTATAAATTTTTTAAAATAAATATTAGTAATTTTCTTTATATTTTATTTATTAGTAATTATAATAAATATTTATATATTATAATAAAATTATTTAATTTAATAACAATTTATATATATATATATATAATTTTATATTATAAAGTAAAAGATTCAAGATTTTTTAAAAATTAATATTTTATATTAATTTTTTTATAATATATCTTTATAAATAATTAAATTTTATTTAACAAAGTTAATTTAATTTTTTATATAATTAAATAGAATTTTAAAATTAAAATTTTTTTAACAATAATTATAAAATAAAATAAAATATTAAAAAGATAATTTTATTGAATTTTAAAATAATTTAATAATTTATCAATTATTATAATAAAATAAATTTAATATTTAATTTTTCAATAAATATACTCTATTTATATATTTTTTATTAATTTTTTTTTTTTATATATATTTTTAAAATTATTCAATAATTACTTTTATTGCGTCTATATTTAATCCCTTATGTATTATATTATACGATGTAATTTTATATTAATATTTCTTTTTAATATTTTTTTAAAAAAAAATAATAATTTTAATATATTAATTGAACTATAAAAAAAAAAATGTAAAGCGATGGTGAAATCGATAGATTTATTGAAACAAACTAAACCGTAAAGGAAGAAAAAATAAGAAAGCGTCGTAAAGTAGACTAAAGTGAAAAGAAATTTTAATGTATGGAATGTGGCGCAAAATACCTAAGTAACGAAAGCTTATATACACACAGAAAAAACAAACACTAATAATAAAATGCTATATCATTAATTCCTAATAGAGAAGAAGAATCATTAAATTAAGAAAAAGATAATAATGTTTAAAAAATTCTAATAAATGAAGATACATTCAATATATATACAAAATCATATTTTTTAACATTTTTTAAAGAAATGAAAAAACAATGTGACACAAATAAATAATTCCATAATTTTTTTCATTCAGAAAAACAATGCTATACAATTTTGAACTAATAATTTTTCAACTAAATAAATGTTTAACCTTAACATTTATTAAATTTGTTAAAAGCTAAACTTCTTTATGAAAATAACGTCGATTACTGTTTGGCAAATATAGATTTTAATAAACATACTTTTGCAGAGTAGTTTATTTAAAATTCAATTTAATTATATAATTAATAAAACTTTGAATAATTAGTTAAAATTCCTTACCATTATAAAGATTTCTATTTGGTTGCTAAAGAAATATTGAAACCTATTTCAAATTTTTTTAATATGGAAATGTGTTATTTAATTAATAGGATTATTGAAAAAAGCGAATTTTATCTTTAGAAAAGTTGTTCAATTTTTTATAAGGAGACAAAGTAGGATTTAATATAATTCATTTTAAATCATTAATATGCTTTTGTTAATATTTATAAATTGAATTTATCAAATATAGAAGAATTAATTGATAAACTAAGTCTAAGTATTGCATATTTATTTAAATGAAATATGTTTAATAATAGATCATCAAATATATAATTTTATTTATTAAAAATTAATTAATATATATATTGTAATTTTTTTATTTAAATTAAAATAATATAGAAAATTAATTTAATTGAAAAAATATATATATATTTCTAAATAATATATTGAATTTAATAAAAAAAAAATAATAAATATATATTAATATAAAAATATTTTAATAAATATATAGAAAAATAAAATAATATAAAAAATTAAATTTGTATAAAAAATTAATTATATATTTATATATTATAAAATAATATATATTTTATATATTTATATATTTATATATTTATATATTATTTTTATGACATTTTTTTTTTTTTATATTTTTATTATCTTAAAAATTTTCTATTTTTTTAAATTCTATTATACAATAAATAAATTTTATTTTTTTACATATTTAAATTTTATAAAATAAATTATGTTTTATATAAATATTATCTTCTTATATAATAATTTTTTTTTTATATATATTTTTTAAAACAAAAAACTTTATTTTTATGCAGCATAATAAAATATAGCCAGCTTCATGTGAAATGTATTCGTATGAAAGTTTAGACCGTACACTATCTAATTTATCTATGATTGATGATACTTTTTCTAATATTTAAAATAAATTTGACAATTAAATAAACATATATAATGATAAAATTCAATAATATATTTAAAGAATACATACTTGTTAGTAATAAATACAAGCATTAAATAATGTTTCTAAAGCTATAACATTTATAAGTCCATCATAATTTGTTTAAAAATATAAATTTACTTCCGATAATAAATAATCATTATTAAATGACTATAAATAAAAACATAATATAGTGTAATATGATTTATTAAGTGGATATACTTTAAAAAATAATAAAGAAGATTTAGGATAATAATTAGAAGTATATTATTTTTAACAAATATATATGAATTTATAAAGCATATATTTATTTAAAATTATTTTAATTTAAGGTTAGATATGACGAAATTCCTTAAATTTTAAATTTATAATATAATAAATTTAAGACACGTGAAAAATATTTATTTGAAAACTAAAAATTCAAACTTAAAGTAAAATTTTATTAAATATCAAATATAAAAAAAATATATATATAAAGGAAAGAAAAGAAGGTATCGGCTAACCCGAAAAAAACTTAAAATATGTAGAATCTTTTTTACTATTCAATACGAACATAAATATTTACAAAGTTTAATATATTAAAAAAAAATTAAAAAAATAAAAATATATTTTATAAATAGTAATAATAATACACATAAATAGATAATTTGATAATAAATAATAAAAAATATTATGATAAACCTAAAATAAAGGAAGATTAAATACAACTCTAAGTAGCACCAGGGGCCATAAAATTACAATTGACTGAATATGATTAAAATACAGTAAACTATAATCCTAATAAAAAGAAAAGATAAATAGGAGAAGTAGAAATTGCTGAAAATCTAGAAGGTTTTGATAATATAGTAGATTTTGAAATAGGAAATTTTACAGAAGAATAAGTATAGCTTTCAACAAAAACTAAACCATCTATTCCTGATCCTTATGCGAATAAAGCATGGACTAATTAAAATATTTAAGATTACAATAATTAGTAAAATAATAATTATTAGGAAAATTAATAATAAATTTAATAATAGTAATATTAATAATAGTAATAAATTATACAATAATAATAATAATAATAAAAATAATAATATTAATAATAATAAAAATAATAATAATAATAATAGTAATAATAGTAATAATATTAATAAAATTGTAACTTATAAAAATAAATTTAATAATCTAATAATATTAATTTTAATATGCCACCTACAAATAGTAATAATTAAATATCATAACCTCAAAATAATAGGAATATTTAACCAATGACAAATAATGGAATACCAATAGCTCCTACTATGAATATACCATTACCACCTTCTATAAGTATACAACCTCCTTCTAGTGTAGTAAATATGCCACCGCCTCCACCAAGTAATATTAAATTACAAAATCCTACTTAAATATCGAGTAACCGTGGTGCATTATTGGATTAAATAAAAAATCCAGGAATAAAACTAAAGAAAACTATTACTATTGAAAAAGGAGGTCTAAATGCAACAAAAATGTTATAAAATACATCAGGAAAACAAGTGTAATAAAATCCAGTAAATAAAAAAATACAAATATATAAATATATAAATATATATATATATATATATATATATATATATATATATATATTTATATTTAGGTTGATATACTTAAATAATAAATAGCGATAAGATTTGCTGGTAAAAATCCTCCTTCAAGTTAGAAATAGAAATAAAAGAAAAATAGTGATTCTGAAAATCAAGATAGTGATGATAATTGATTTTTTTTTAATTTGTATCTTTTTTTATTTTATTTATATATTCAATATATAATAATTAAATTGATTATTATTTAAAAAAATTATATTTAAAATAAAATAAATATATAAAAGATATTTTAAACATTTATTAATTTTTTTTATATATTATAATAATATTTTAATATATATTAAAAAAAATCATATATCAGAAAGTTCATCAAAATTTATATCTTAATTATCGTAATTTTCCTAAACTTCTTCTTCATTTTCAAAATCATAGTTTTAACTTTTTTCATCTTTTTAATTTTAATTTTCGTTTTCTTCTTTTTAACTTATTTATTTTTGTTCTTTTTAGAATCTTTAATTACACTACTAATCTTACATTTAATTATCTTATTGATTTTCTTATATTTAATCATGACTATATTTATTATTATTATCATAATCTTCTTCTTAATCTTCCTAATATTCTTCTTTTTATTAAGTATTTTTGATTCCCATTTTTCTATATTTATTTAAAACAGAAGATCCATGTTATTTATTTTCTATCAAAAGATTTTTTTTTGTGACTTTTTCATTAATTTATTATATTTATTATTGATATGATTCCCTATCTTATTTAGCCTTAATAGCTGCCTCTTTTTTTTTTTATTTTTCTTCTTCTTCGATTTATTATTTAGTTTTTTTTGTTCCAAATTTTTCCTATATCTCTCCTGCTCTATCTTTTAATTTCTATTATCTTTGTAATTCTTCTTTTTTTAATTTCTCTTAATTTTCTTATTGCTGTTTTTTTTCTTTTTCTCTTTATTATTTTAATAATTATTCGGCTTTATTGCTTGTTTTCTTTCCTTTATTATTATTTTAAGATATATTATTATTACTTCCTATATTTTTCTAACTCCCTATATTTTTTTAACTTACTATATTTTATGAATCTTCTTTTATTATTTAATTTTCTTATATTTATGCTACTTAATCGTCTTTTAATTCTTAGTTATTTGAAAACTAATAATTATTTTCTTTTTCATCTATATTTTCTTATTATTATTAATCTATATTTTCTTCTTATTCTTCTTCAGATATATTTAAATCAGACTATTATTATTTTTAAACGTCATTTTTATTTTATTTTATTATTATTATTTTTGCTTATTTTAAGTTAACCTTGAAACAATATTCTAGACTTTCATTTTATCAGCTTTATTGATTTAATTTTACAAATCCAAATCATCTTAAATAGCCTTTTTTTATACAGACTATTAAAAATTAAAAGGCTTAGGTACTGTTATAGGGCCTTTTTGGATTAAACTTTTAAATGCATCAACTGCTTATTAATTAACTTGTGTTTATTTTTAACTTGTAGTAGGAATTTCTTTATTTATTTAAGGTGCAAAAGTACATCTTTAAAAACAAAACAAAAAATTATTTTGAAAAAAAAAAAAAAATACTTTTCTTCTTCCCAAGTTTTCGCATTTTTTCTTTTTTCTAAAGTTTCTTTCCATTTATCAGACGCACCTGCTAATCTAGTAAATTCCTTAACCCCTTTAATTTATTCTTATTTTCTTTATTCTATTCTTTCTTTTCTATTTTATTCTTCAATTTCTTACTATTATTTTATTATTTCTATTTTACTAGTTGTTGGCATTTCTTTTGCTTTAAAAACTTTTTGTTTTTACAAATTTAATTGATTCTGGACTTATTCTTATATTTTTTATTTCTTTTCTTCTCTTTTTTAAATATCTTTATCATAAAATGAAAAAGGTTTAGAATTTTCAATAGTTATTTTAATGTTCTCTTCTTTTATTTTTTCTCTTTTTTCTTTAGTCTTTTAAATTATGTTATTAAATATAGGAACTTTTACAGCTATAGGAATATCGTTTGCCTATTTTATTTTATTTTATTTTTTTAAAAAAATTAATTACTCGAAATTATTTTTTCAGTTCAATTTCATCTCTTTTCATATATTATTCTAAGTCTTGTATTTTCTTCTTATAAGTAATACTATTTTCTCTGTCTTTTTAAGTAAGATTAAAAGGCTTAGGTGCTGTAATATTTATTTTATCTTTAGAATTTATTATTTTTTACTTCATTACCTACGTATAGTATTTATCATAATCAACAGTTGTTTTCTTTAGTTCTCCTTTTTGAATAAAGTCTTCTTTTTCTTAAACTGCTTCGTATTATTAAAGACTTTATAAAGGGCCTAATTCAGCTTATTTTTACCTTATTAATAATTCTTAATAATGTTTATCGAAATCATCTATTTATTATAATATGTTTTCACTTCCTTTATCTTAATCAGAATTTTTTAAAACTCTTTTTTTATTATAATATTGATTTATATCTTATTTCCCATTTTCAGTTTTTTTTTATTCGGTTTAAGGACATAATCTATATAATTATTCATAATTAATATTTTCATCTATTTCTTCTTAACTTTAATTTAAATTAACTTAATATTATTTTTATATATTATTTTAAAGATTTTATGTTTCAATAAAATCATTATTTTACTATTATTATTATTCTAAACTATCATCTATTTAAAGAATCTTTTTTCTTTATTTTTCCCTTTCAATATCCCTTTTTTGCCTCACCTCTTTATCTTTTTATTTTTATTTATTTAATTTTTCGTTTTATTCTTTTTCTATTTTCATAAGAGTCTATTTATCATGATCAAACTATTAAGGTCTACCTCTTAAAGAAAAAAAAGGGCGAATATCTTCCCATTCAGTGTATTCGTTTGCTTCTTAAAGAATTCTATCTAAAACTTAACATATAGATTCTTTATCTAATTATGTTTCATTAGATTTTAATCTAGCTATTTCATTTTCAATAGATCGAATTTATGGATCCTTTTTGCATTAAAGAATAAAATCTGTAGTAAAAACAAAATCTAAATTTTAATTAACTCTAGGAATCATGTCAAATATATCTTATATTAATTATAAATAGTTTTAATCAATATCATATATTTGTTCTTCTTATGAATCCTAAAAAAAATATAAATATAAAAAATAAATTTATATGTATAAAAAATTAAATTATAAATATATTAAAAAATAGTATTATTTAAAAACATATAATAAATAAATAAATATAATATATATATATATATATATATA
This sequence comes from Ichthyophthirius multifiliis, assembly GCF_000220395.1. NCBI lineage: Eukaryota > Ciliophora > Oligohymenophorea > Hymenostomatida > Ichthyophthirius > Ichthyophthirius multifiliis. The sequence goes on from NW_004085897.1 coordinate 52,388, forward strand.
TATTTATATTTATTTATATATTTAAAATTTTATATTTATATTTTATATTTATTTATTATTTTTTATATAAAAAATTTATATAATTTATTATGTTTTTATTTTATTTATAATATTATTATATAATCTTATTTATTTTTAATATATTTATATTTTTTAATTTTTTTTTATATATTTTTTAAAATATATTTATAAATATAAATATAAATATATTTTTATTTTTTTATATATATTGATATAATTTATATAATCATATATACTTTTTTGTTTAATTAAGCATTTATTTTAAAATCTGGTTTTAATAATTTTTAAAATAATCAAAAAACTCATTCCAGCTTATATATTCTTTTGCTTAATTTTAATTTTCTTCTTTTTTTATTTATTCTAATATTTATTCTAAACTTATTATTTTATTTACAATTGGCAATTTTACTGCAGGAAATTTCAATATTTTTTAAATCCTTATATTATCTATTAAATTTTATACAAATTCTTATCTTTTGACAATACAATCATTATGTTTGTCTAAATCTACAAAAACTTCTCTTAAAGCATCAATTTATGCTTCATTTAAAACACATAATCCTGAAGTATGTTGTGGATCTTTTTGCATTTATTCGAATAATTCCTCGTTATTAATATTAGTTTTTTTAATTTAATAATTATTTTAGTTTCTTCTTAATAAGTTTTTTTTAATCTATCCCTTTCTAAACAGAGAGTTTATTTACTCATTTCATTTTATTAAATAATAAATTCAGAAAACTCTTATAAACAAAAAAGACCTTTTCTAATTGTTTTAAATTTATTAAGATCCGCGAAAATAGTTTTTGGACATAAATCAAAATAAACAATAGCATCTTTATTTTAACTTACATTATCGAAAATTTCTTATTAAGATATAATTCCAGACTTTTATACATCAATTTATTAAAAAAGAAATTTTATTAAAAAATCGTCATCTTTCTTTTTCCTTTTAAAAGAACTCTGTTTACTTTCATAAATAATTTTCTTATATAAATCATTAACTTTATTTTCATTTATACTAGTTATACCATTATCAAATTATTCACCAAATAATTCTATAAATTAATTTTTTATATAAATATTTAAATATAAATTATTATATAAAATATTAAATGAAAATATAAAATTATATAAATAAATAAAAAAATATAATTAAATTATATATATATATATATATATATATATATATATATATATATATATATATATATTATTTATACATGTTTAAGCTTCTAATTTATCATTAACAATGTCTTAAAATTCTTTTTTTATTAGAACTGGTCTATTTGAAATTACTTAAGATTATTAAATTTTTTATTCTGTATTATTTTTTTAATATTTTTCGAATTATTCTTTATTTTTATATTTATCGAAATCGGGTTTTTCTAATTATTTAAAGTAAGTACTAGTTTATTCTTTTATTTCTTTATCTACAATATATTCTTCATATTATTATTTATAAATTTTTTATTCCAAAGGTATATTTTAAGCATTTTAAATGACTTATTTAGTAGGTTAAATATATTATTTTTCAAATTTAGCAGGTTTTTCATCTAGCATTTTATCTATTTATTAAATTTCTTATTTTAATTGTTAAATTTTTCTCTTTTTCTCATTAAATAAAGTTTCATTTTTTTTTATTTCAATATTTTTTTCCTCCTACATTTCGAGATCTTAATTATTATACCCTGCCAAATTCACAATATTCTGATTTAAAGTTTTAAAAGACTTCATATCTAAATTACCTAATTCTACTTTTCCTTCTACTAAATGCTAAAGCACATCATTTTACATATAAATAGGTTTTTCTTCGAAATCTATAAAATCATTATTCTTTGATTGCTTATATATTTTCTCTAATTCCTTCATTTTTTCTCTATGTTTTTCTAATATATCTTCCACAGTATCTATATTAGGAGTATTATTTTTCCATTCTTTTTAAATTAGTTCCTCTACATCTTTATCTATATTTTTATATAAGGCTTCTTTTTATTTTTCGCTTAAATTTTATTCTAATTATGGTGAAATGCCTACTTCATGTTTTTTTTTTTCATATATTAAATTTTAATGTCTTTATTCCAAAATATTTCTTTTTTAGTGAATTTTATCGACTTTTTAATTTATTTCTTCTAATAATTTATCTGTCATTTAAATTTTTACTTTAGGATTTTCTATGCTATGAAAATTTTGGTTATTTATTCCGAATTTTTAGTTATAATTTATGTAATCTTCTTTCTATTATTTTTCTTCTTATTCTTCATATTATATTCCAAGTTTTTTATATATATCGCTTTTTTTTGGTTAACTATTATCTATTTTGTCTGCTTATTATTATTATAAATGCTAGCTTTTTTCAAGTTTTTTTTAACTTTTATTAATTAATATTTACTATGGGACTTTAAAACCACCAGAATATGAAATATGTTGTTTTACTTAAATGGGTATTTCTTTGGGCTTTTTTTAGTTTTCGGTGTCTTATAAAAATTATTATGTTAAATCTACTAAATGGATTTTTTAATCGTTAGTTTATGTTGTATATATATTTTTTGTTAATAATGACATTTTTTTTTAATTTATTTAAGAAAACAACTTATATTGATTATAATTTAAATTATTATTTTTTTATGTAAAAATATTATAACTTTTTTTTTTTTTTTTTTGTGAATTTTTTTTTTTTTTATTATTAATTAATTTTTATATATATATATTATTATTTTCATTTAGGATAACATTACATTGAATTAGATAAAAAATATGATAAAATTTCAAGATTTATATCTATATTTTCAGAATATAAATAAGTTACCTTTTATTTTTTATAAAAATAAAACAAAAAAATAAAATAAATAAAAAAATTACTTCTTACATAATTTCATCTATTTCTTAAGGAGTAAAAACATCATAATTTTAAATTTTCTTTTTAAAAAGTTAATTACTAATATAATTATCATCTTTTTTTTATTTATTTTAATTATTCACATAAAACTTTAAAATTCCCTAAATAAGATTATTTAAATCAATTAAAAAAAAAGCTTCTTTCTACCTTAAATAAGAAATAAAATCATTATAAGTAACATATTCACCATCCTATAAAAATTATTTTTATATTTATTTATTTATCATTATATATTTTAAAAAAAAAATACCAGACAACATCTTTTAACTAAAATAGCAAAAGCTGTATAATTTAATCTACTACCTAATTATTTAACTAGGCTATCAAAATTATTTAATTTAACACGTAATTCATTTCGTTTAGGTGTTTATTCTTCATCATTTTAATTATTTTATTCGTTATTAAGTTATGAATGAAAAACGAAAGATTCCATAATATCAATTTCTTATGATTTTTCAATATAATATTCTCTAAAAGCAACTTATTCTTAATGTTTATGATAAGCCCTATCTGTTAAAACCTGAACTAATTTATATAAAATTTTATTTTTGCTTCTTTTTTAATCAAAGCAAACTTTATATACAAGTTTTTTTTTTTTCAACATTTAAATCTTAATTTTTTTTAAAAAAAAATAATAATATTATATATTTATTTCTTTTTAGAATGAAATTATTTTATATATTACTGTATTTTTTTAAAAAAATAAACACTATTTAAAAAAAAGGTATAAAATACCATTTTTTTACACGATATTTTGATTTAGTATATTGTATTTTTTGAAAAAAAATCACAGAAAAATAAAAAAAATGCTCAAAAAAAATATATATTATGTATACATTTGTTATTATAGTAAGCTAATATACACACATAGGAACTAAAACGAAAATATTAATAAAAGTAAAAGCAATAGAAATACTCATAATAATATAGTAAAAAAAAATATTAGATACATAATATTCATATAACATATCAATAATCCAGATAACCTAAATAAAAAGAGGAATATGAACTAATTAATAACTCATATTAGGGCTGTTAAACCAGAAAAGATTTTCTTGTTTATTATAAGGTTTGGTAATATCTTAAAGATTATTTAAATATTCAGGGACTTTAATTTTATCTACATTAACCATTGGATGTCTTTGTTTTTCAAATTAAATAAATTTTATATCGTAAGGATTATCAACTACATGAACTAACTTAGTATAATTCATATATAATTTTTTATAGAAAAAAACAAGAAAAGTCATAACAAAAAATGGTAAAACACTCATAATGTAGAAATTATAAATTTTATCATAATCAAGAAGAGCAATTAATAATCTAAAACTAATAAGAATTAAAAGTACGAAAATACTAACTGCATTTAATTCAAATGATTTCTTACCAACCTCAGCTAAACATCTATTTTATAAATAATAAAAATAAATATTATAATAAATAAATAAATATTAATAAAAATATAAATATATATATAATATATATATATATATATATATATTTATATATATATATTTATTTTTATTTATATATATATTATAATATTTATTTATTATATTTTACCTTGTTAAATAATTAGAAAAATCAATATATATACTTATATATATATATTTATTTTTATTTATATATATATTTTTTTCATTTTTTATTAATATTTATCTTTATTTTTATATTTTACCTTGTTAAATAATTAGAAAAATCGAAGTCATTTCTTAAAAAATTTTCTGCTATTGTAGGTTAAAAAGATGGCGCAATAAATTCTTACCTTATTAAAAAATATTCTAACAATTCCTTTTTTATTGTTAATTCAGTATTTTTTTATGAATTGAATGTTTATGGTTGTTAGTTTTTATTTATATATAAGTTTTCATATTTTTTTAGTATACTTTATTAATTTATTATTTCTTTTTCATAATTTCTCCATATTTTTGCTTAAGCTTAATGCACAAAAATATTAAAAACTCCTAAAAATAACCAAATAATTGCAAAAATTGCAATCCCTATGCATAAAGAGTCTACATATACAAAATCATCTAAAAAATATAATGCATCAAAATAATTTAAAATTAACATTAATGTTGAAATAAATAATATTAAAGTAATATCTCTTTTTTTTTATTAATATAAATTTATAAATATATATATTAATTATATTATTACTTTAATATGCTATTTACTAAAAGAAAAAGTTTTTATTTTAATGATTATTTTATTGAATTTTTTATTGTAAGTGCTAAAAAGTATATTATTATGAATGTGAAGAGGTATAATAAACCATATATTTCTATTTTATCTTCAGTTTTTTATGTTTTTAAAAAATTTTGTTAAGCAATTTGAAATATTTTTTGATTAATATTAAAGTATTTTAATTAATCGATTTTGTTTTTATTTTACTCAATTTCATTTATAATTGAATTTTATTTATTATTTTGTTTTATACCTAAACACTATTAAAATATTATTATAAAAATTAAACATCTAATAATTTTTTTAGATATCATTAAATATATGTTTTTTTTATTTTTATAATTTTTTATTTTTTTAAAGACTAAAAAATTAATTTTTCTTATATTAATAAACAATATATATATATATATATATATATTTTATATAATTAATAACAAATAAAAATATAAAACGTATTTTAATAAAACTATAAATATATAATATTAATCAAATTTATATATAATATAGGATTATTTTGAAAAAAAATATAATAAAAAATAATTAAAACTCCTTTCAAAAAAAAATATATTTTTATACTATTAGAAAAAAATTAAAAAATATGTTTGATTATACTTAAATTGATCTTTTTTCAAGAAAAACTTTGTAATTCAATATAAAATCTTTACTTATTAGTAATTTCGATTAAATATTTTCATTTAGGTTTATTTTATTTTTAAAATAATCATTAAAATTAAATAAGACAAAAAGTAATTCAAGAAAAAAGAATATAATCACACTCAAGCTCAGCAAGAAGTTTTCTCATAAGGCTCCCCGGAACTTTTAGTTATATTTAATCCCGTAAACTCCTCTGATGTAGTAGGATGAATACCTATAGTTCTATCTAAATCGAATTTAGTCGTACCTAATTTCATTGCTACAGCATATCCTTACATAACCTCACCCGCATTAGGTCCCAAATAATGAATACCTACAATTTTATCATTTTCTAATTTATTACATATTATTTTAGCATAAGCTTTCCTTTGCAAAGAATTATAATCTTCATCATATCTTGGAGAAATTTATTCTTCTAAAGGTGTATATTTAGAATGATAGACTTCTATATTTTCTTCTCCATATTTCTTTATTGACTATTCTTCAGATAATCCAGTGCATGAATATTCAGTAGGAGTAAATATGGTTGTAGGGAAATCATTTACATCCAATTTTAATTTTTAGAAATATACACAATTAATATCTTTATTTTATCTTTTATAAATAAGTCTTTTGGCTAATAATTAACCTTGTTTTTATGCTACAGGCGTTAGTTCAGGAATACCATCAAGAACCTCACCAATTGCATATATATTTTTATATTAGTTTACTCTAGTTCGTTTTCAAATCTTCCTTTATCTTTATTAATTTTTATAAATATTAATATATGTTTTATTTTTAAAACTTTTTTATTTCTATTATTTATTTATATTCCTATTCTATCTAAATTTAATTTTTAAGTATTTGCTTATCTTCCGATTGCAAATAAAATAGTATTAAAACCTTTAATAATAATAATAAAATGTATTAAATAATAAATATATAAAAAAATACAATCTTCAGTTTCTTATTAAGTAACTTAGTTAACAATTTTAACCTTAAATAAATTTTCATCAACTTTTTCAATTGAAGAAGGTAAAGAAGTAGGTACAATATTAACACCATTTTCTTTTTAGAGATTATAGACGATTCTATATGCAATGTCTTAATCAAATTCTAATGTTTATATAAAAATAAAGATAAATTTAAATATATATATATATAAATTATATATTTATATATTTAATTATATATTATATTTAATTTAATTTATTTTAATATTTTTTCATTTAAATTTTTTTGTTTTTAAACTTTTCTATTAAAATAAAGTATATTTTCAAAAAAAATTTAATGATATTTTATTTATTTTTATAATTAAATAAAATAAAAAAATCTATTTTTTATAATTATTTGTTTATATATATAAGAATATTATTTAAATATAAACATAAATAAAAAAAATACCTCTTAAATATAATTATCTTGTCATCATACTAGTATGATATCCTAAAGTACTTAAAAAACCCGCACATTCTACTGCAATATATCCACCCCCTACAACCAGTGTTTTTCTTGGTGGACATTTTTACATGAAAATATCATCACTAGTAATACCATATTTATAGCTATTTTTACATTATTCATCTGGTAAAATTAAAGGCCTACCTCCTACTGCAATAACAATTTAATCAGCTGTAATTTTTCCTAAATCTTCTTATTTTTCTTAATTAATTAAATTATTATCTTATAAATAAGATGATATATGTTATGATTTTGGAGAAAAAACTAATGTGTTTTTATCATAAAATGTCGCTAAAGCATTTACATAATCAATATTTTTATCTACTAATTATTTTTTGTAACCAAAATTTATACTTTTTATATATGATTAGACATTTTATACTAGGTTCTCCCATATAAAATGTTTGCTATCTAATTTTCCTTCATTTAATTAATTTAAATCAAATCCATATCCAGGAGAGTTTAATAAAATTTCCTTTTATTATTTATATTTTTCAATTTATTTTATTTTTAAATTCAAAAAACCTTATATAATCCTGATGTATGCATAAGTTTTTTAGGAATGCATCCAACATTAACACATGTTCCTCCTAATCCCCATGTATTACCTCTATTTATATTCAAATATATTATTATTTATATAAATTTTTTGAATTTTTATTTATTACTATGTTGATTATTCTACATAATCAAAAACTACTGTTTTTAAATTATGTTTAGAAGCTTCCTATTTTTAGTTTATATATATATATTTTTAATTATATTTTATTTAAATTTACTAATGCGAATGCTAGTCCTCCTGATCCTCCACCAATAATTGCTACATCATAATGTTTATTATTTATTTTCTAATCTATTAAAGGCTTGGTTTTTAAATTATTGAGATTTATAGTGCCTTACAATTAAACTGTTGAAGAAAATCTATATAAAGAAGAAGTAGATTTATTTTAATTCAAAAAAGAGAAAACATATTGGTTTAAAGTTGGCAATTTAATTATTTTAAACATAATTTTATTTAACCTTTAATATTAATAAAATAGAAAAATTATATATAAAATATTTAATAAAAAAATAAAGATAGTTTATTGTAATTACTTATTTTTTATAAATAATATTCATTTAGATAAAAATAAAGAAAATAATAATAATAAATAAAACATAATATAATATTGATATTTGTATATTATATTAAATATTAAAAAAATAAAAAACTAATTGATATTAATTTATTTGAAGTTTTAAAAGAAAATAACCTTTATTTTTTTTTGATTAAGTTAAAAAATAATAAAAATAATAATTTTTTTTCATTATTTTAAATGTTTTTGTATAATGTTTTTTTTTAAAAAAAATAAAATAAAATATATAATGATTTATTAAATTTTTTTTAAAAAAATTATAATATTTTATCCTTCAAAATATTATATTTAATTTGTTTTACATTTTCAAATAAATTAATAAGACTTTTGATTTTCGTTATAAATTAAATAAATAAAATATTTATATAAATATTATTTTAATATGTTATTATAATTTTTATTTTCTTTAAATAATTATTTAATACTTAAATATAATTTTCAATATTTATTTACTTTTTATTATTATATATTTTATGTTAATAATTAATATTTTAATATATTAATTATTATCTTAGTATTTTATAATAAATGGAAAAAATATATCAAGCTTAAGGTGTTTTTTCTTATTAGACCATAAGAGTTATATATTTTATTTAAACTAATATTTTAATTATTATACATAAGATATCAAATAATTAACCATCTTTTAGTTATATTATGTTTTATTTTTGATGTATTATTAATTGAATTGAATTTAATTAAAATATATTATATTTTCGTATAATTCTAATTTTTCATAAACAATTTTTTTATCATTATTATTACTTTTAATCTAAACTCATTATTTTCTTCTAATTTCATTTTTTCTTTATAAAAATGAAATCTAATTTTAAGTAAAAGAAATTAATAGATAAAAAGATATATGATGTAAAATATAAATATTAATAATGTGATTTAATTTATTATTTTCTTCTATAAATTTATTAACTTTATATATATAATTGAAACAAAACAAAAAATATTATTTAATATTTAAAGAAATATAATAAAAATAAAACTTTTTTGAATGAATTTTTAAAAAAATAATAAAAAAAAAATAAGATAATATTTAAATTATTTATTTTTTAAAATAATAATAATAATTAATTAATTAATTTAAATAAATATTTGATTTTAAATAAATATAAAACATAAAATTTTGTATATATTATTATAAAAAAAAACAAATAAGTTTTAAATGAAAGAATAATACAATAGCGAAATTCAAAAGCTAAAAAGAGATTTAGCAGTATAATTTGAAAGAGTAAAAGATTTAACAATTGAAAAATAATCTTTAGAAGAGCAATATCATTAATGTCGTATAGTAAAAATAAAATAATATGCTTTTTTTTTATAATAAAACAAAAAAAACAAAAACAAAAAAGGAAAGAGAAGATTTTTACAAAGAATATTAAAAAGCATAATTATTAAAATAAAAAGTACAAGAAATTGTCTAATAAGAAGTAAAAAAAGCCAGAGAAGAAGAAAGATTGAAATTCTAAAAAAGCTTAAATGAAATGGAATTATATAAAGAAAAAAACTAATAATTATTAATAAAAGTTCAATCTTTAGAATAAGATAGTCAAAACAAAGAATTATAAATAAAAAAATTAAGAGCAGAATTTAAATAATTAAGTAAAAAATAAGAAGGAGCAGATTTTGATGAAGAATAATGGGAAAAAGATTAAAAAGAAATAATGGAAGAAGCCACTTCTTTAAGAAGAAAACTTAACAAAGAAAAATAAAAATATAATGATTTATCAGAAAAATGGACAATATTTTAGCAGAAAATAGAGTTTTAAGAAGATTAGCTAAAGTGTCAGAAAATTATGGGTTTAATTTGGAAGAAATTAAAATAGCAGAAAAATAAAAAATAGAAGACTATAAAGCTTAAGTTAGATATTTAGAAAAAGAAGTAGAAGAATTAGAAGGTGAAAGAATGTAATTAAGAAATAGACTAAGAATACTTTCTAATATATATGATTAGAATCCTAGAGGAGATAGATATTTAGGACTGACTTAAAATGAATTGTATATTTAAAATATATAAAATATATATTAATATATATTTAAATTAAATAAAAATATTTATATATATATATATATATAAATATATATATATTTATTTATATTATTTCACCTATTTTAAATACACTTAATTAGATAATAAGTTGATGAATTTGTTGCTAATTTAAAAAATAAAATTCGAGTAAAGGTTACTTAAGATGACACAAAAACTTAATTAATTAAATAAATAAAAGAACTTGAAGATCAAGTAAGAAGATGTTAAATTGAACATGTAGAAAGAGAAAAAGATACTGATAAATAAAAACGAAAAAATAAAAATTTTGTAAAAATTAATAAATATAAATATATTTATTTATATATATAGAATGATAAAGATATATAATTAATTTTAGAATAAAATAACGAATTAAAGAAAGCGTTAGAACAAATAACATAATAATTATCTTAATTATAAAGTAATAAATCGATAACATAAAACAAACCAAGTATAGATTCAGAAAATAATGAATTAGATATAAATAATAAAGGATATCCTATATATTTATAACATTTAGCCAAACCACCTTAACCATTGCCTGGTGCTCTTGGGAATTGGGATGATATATCCTAAGTAAGAAGTTATAAATTCAAACAAAATATTCCTCCAGAAATATTCGAATTATATAGTGAAGGAGGGTTCAATTAGACTTTAGCGAAATATTAAATAGCATAACTATAAGTAATGAATATCGAAATAATAAAATTATTAACAGAAAAAGAGAAAGAATATAATATTTTATAGTCAGAATCAGAAGAAATGAAAAATTAATTAACAAAATGTCTTCTTATATAGGATAATCTATATGAAAAACACTATGAAGTGAAAAGTAAATTAGATGAAAAAGTTAAAATTATGGAAAATTAATTAAATGATAAAACTTGTGAAATTTAAAGACTAAACGAAGAACTTTATGAATACAAAAATATTAATTAAATTTCATAAAATAATGATAGAGATAAATTAAAATAAAAACTTGCTGAAATGACATAAAAAACATCAATTTTAGATGTTAATTTAATAAAGTATTTATACATATATATATATATATATATATATATATTTATATATTTAAATATATATATTTTGTTTCATTTTTTAATTTATTACTATTTAATAGAATTTCGAGAAAATATTCTTGTTTAAAAGATGAATATATTGAAATTTCAGAAGCTTATAAGAATTATAGCGCCGAGTTTTGCAAAAAAGAAACTATCTTGATTGAAAAAATATAAGGTTTAGTTGAATGGAAAAAGAAATCTTAACATTATTTAAAAACCTTGCTTTAAGAAGTTTAAGATTCTGTACATAAATCTCGATTTAATATATTAAGGAATAAATTCGATAAATAATAAGATGAATTAGCTAATATAAAAGAAAAAAATACACAATTGTTATCTGAAATACATAAATTAAAAAGTATATATATATTGTTTTTTAATATTAATATACAAAAATTATAGATTCTGAAAGAATGTTGTTTGAAAAAAACTAAAAAATAAGAATTTTAGAAGATGAAACATTAGAAATATAACTAGAATTATAAATGACAAAAAAAATGTTAGAAATAATAGACCCTCATTATAAAAAATATTTAATCTCATATTAAAAATTAGTTGATATAATGATAAATAAAAGCATTTCTCCAACATAAATTTTCTAATAAATTGATGACAATAGAGATGGATTTTTAGGTCCTTAGGAATTTTTATAAGCTATGAGAAATTTAAAAGTTGATTTTAATTAATAAGAAGTTGAAATATTATTTAAGTAATTATATATATATTTATTAATTTTATATATATATTGTATTTTATTTTTAATTTTTTTATTTATTAAATACTTTTAGATTTATGGATTTTGATGGAAGTAATAAGATTGAATTAAAGAATTTACTAGGAAATTAAGAAGATCAGGCGTTACTATAAGAAAATCCTAAGAATAGTTAATTTATGATTTATGGGAAAAAATTTAATAAGCTGGACTTAGTTTAGGTGAAACTTTTAAAGCATTCGACAAAGATGGTAGTGGAGAAGTTACTAAAGAAGAAACGTACATAACTTTGAAATCTTTAATAAAAAATATAGATGAAGAAACAGTTTCTTATGTCTTCCATATGGCTGATACTTCTGGAGATGGAAAAATTACTTACAGTGAATTTCATTCTCTTTTTGAAAATATTATATCTGATGTTATGAGGTTTATAATATAAAAATTTATATATATATTTTTAATAAAAGATAATAATTACTTATGACTGCAGAAGATTTAAGTTGGTAAAAGAAAGTTATTTTAAAAATAGATGAAGCAATACATTCATAAGGTTAATATATAAAAGATTTATATTAGTTATTAGATAATAATGATGACGATGAAATCGATTTTATAGAGTTTAAATGTATAATATATATATATATATATATATATATATATATATATATATATATATATATATATATATATTATATATAATATTTTTTATATTTTTATAATTTTATATATATATTAATATTTTATATATTTTATATTTTTAATTAATAATAGCCCTTTTTGTTAAACTTTAATTAAATGTTTAAGATGAAGAATTAAGACAATTATTTGCTGATATAGATATTGATAGTAATGGTAGTATAGAATATAATGAATTAATAAATTATATACGAAGTGCGAAAGTAGAAAAGATGAAAATTGAAAAAATGAAAAGAGTAGGTGCTAAAATAGACGCTATGTAAAAATAAGGACAACTAAGAGAATTAGATACTTAAGATATATAAAATTTACCAAAGGAAGCTCGCTTGGAATTAAAAATTAATCTCTTAGAAATAAAAGATAAAAACTTAAATAGTAGATGTGATATACTTATGTATTAATTAAATTTAACAGAAAAAATGAATGCTAAACTAAATTTATAGTACTATTATTAATTTTTATTTTTTAAAAAAATATATAAATTAATATTATTAAATAAAAGATTAAAAGATAGAGAAAATGAAATAATATTATAAATAAAAAAGTATAATGAATTATAAAAACTTTATCATAGAGCTTAAAATACGTTAGAAGGATGTGAAACAAAATAAATGAGTAAATAAATACATAAAATAAACAAAAGATTATAAAAAGAAGCTATGGAATTAAGAGTTTAAAATAAAAATTTAAAAAACCTTCACGAATTTGCCAGTAATTAAGTAAAAGAATTATTAATATCAAATGAAAGAAAAAAATTTGAAACAGAATCTTTATAAGAAACAATTAAAGAATTATAATCTACTTCTGATGAAAAGGCTATTGTCGGTAAATTATAGCATTCTTTAATGATTGCGAAATACAATTAATCTCAAACTAATATAAAATACGATAATTTAATACATGATTTAGAAAAATATTAATAATAATTACAAATTACAGAATTTGAATTAAATGAGGCTAATTAAGATTCAATTGAATCTCGAGAAGTTTTAAGGTAAAAAATTTACGATTATGAAGATAATATTACAGATTTAAGAAATAAAATACTACCAACTATTACTATGTCAAAAATAGATGATATGTATAGAAGAATAAATGAATTATCTTCTGTAAAAACTGACTTAGAAATTTAAAATAAAAAATTAAGAGATGATAATCATGAATTAGCAAGTAAATATATTATATTTAATCAAGTAATTTTATTTTTTATTTTTTAGTAAAATGTGATTATTTTGAAGCTTTAGAGTAATAATTTGACGAATTAAAAAATGATTTAAAAACAAAATACAGCGATTAGTTATAATAGAGAGTAATAGAGTTATCTTTATAAGTATCAGAGTAAAAACTGATGGAAATGAAGGCTAAAAGAGACTAGGAAATCGCAAAAGAAAAAGAAGAATATTATTAAAGAATTACGCGATAACATCTAGAACATGTGAAAGCTTTGGAATAAGAATCAGAACTTACAAATAAAAAGTTTAATGAAAGAGAATAGTTTTGGAGGTAAAAACATTAAGAAGCAATGAATTTAGTTATGAATGATAAAGAAATGAAAGAAAAAGATAAAAATGATGATCCAATATATAGATTAAGAAGATAAGCAGGAAAAACAAATAAAATAATAGGAACTGTTTAGTTAAATAATACTTAAGAAAATGCAAAAGAAAAAAATCAAAAAGAATACTAAAATACAGTAATGCATAAAGGAGTTAAGTATATAAATGAATTAGAAGCAGAAGATAATGAAAATTAAGAAAATATTTAAAATCTAAAAAAAGAAATAGAAGTATATAAAGAAAGATAAACAAGTTTATATCAAGAAATAGATAGATTAAAAGAATTTGTAAATTAATTAAAAAATGAATAAAATAATAAAAAGTAAATAAAAATAAAATATTAAATAAATATAAAAATATATATATAAATAATATATTATAAATATATATATAAAAATATATATATATATATATATATATATATATATTTATTTAAATATATTTTTTTATACATATATTTTTTATTTTTTTTTATATTTACATTTATATATATATTTTGTATTTTTAATTAATACAATTAAATTCATATATTTCCTAGTAACAATAATTTCGAATATAGTGAATAAAATAGATATAATTTTATAAATGAAGATAGTTAAAAAATAGCTTTAGCTGCTTAAAAAACTATCAGTACTTTATAAGGTCTTATAGATGATAAAAATTACGAAATTGAAAGAAAAGATTTACTTATTGAAAAAATGAAAAGAGATTTTAGATAAGAAAAAGAAAAAGATTCAGCTGAAATTCGAAAACTTTTAATGTAGGCATGTTCTACATCAGGTTCTAGAAATGATATATAAAATAATAATAGTTTCTTTTCAAAAAATGATGAAGAAAACTATAAATCTAAAAATAATTTAGAAAGTTAAGTTGATTAATTATCAATTAAATGTAAGCTTTAACAAAAAACAATAGATGAGGTAATTTATATTAAATAAATATAATTTATTTTTATATATATATATATATATATATATATATATATATATAATTTTTTTATATTTATAAGCTTGAAGTTCTTGTAAAAAGATTAGAAGATGAACTAATAATTTCAAGATAAAACCATAAAGTTTAAGATCTAGAAGATTAAGTAAAGGCTTTATAAAAATTACTAAAAGAAAATAATAGAATTATTCAAGATTTGAAGAAATAGAAAGAAGCTTTATGTAAAGAATATAAAGATTCAGTTGAATAAAATGTTGATAAAGAAGAAGAATATAAAAAGAAGATTCTTTAATTAAAAAAAGATAAATAAATATTAGAAAGACAAATAAAAGATTCACTCGAATCAATAAATAAATTAATGAAAGAAGCAGAAAATTCAAAAAACTAAACATAAAAATTATAAATATAAGACCTTTTGAAAAAAGAAGAAAACTTAAAAAAAAAAGATTCTGACAAAACATAAATATAATAATAATAATAATTAGCATTAACTTTAAAAGAATAAGATTTATAACATTAATTAAATAAAGAGAAATCTGAACATTCAAAAACTTTAGAAAAACTCAAATAAATAGATATATAAAATAAGGAATTTTAAGAAACTATAAAACATTTCTCAAAGGAAAAATATTAAGGAATTTATGATTCAAATAATTACTTAAAACCAATTAAAAAAATGTCTTTTGAAAATTATTAAGATATAGGTTAGTCGATTAAGATTTATTTACAAAATACACCAAATTATGACCTTTTTAAAGAAATAAGGTAGCAAGATGAAAAGAAATAAGGATTTATTTTTGCAAGTAACCTTAAGAAGATCTTCGATTTGAAAAATATTAATTTAAGGACTGAAGATTTCCAAAAATTAATACAAGGAAGTTAAAAAATTGAAAATAAAGTAAATAATTAAGACACTAAAGTAGATATAAATAAGCTTTTTTGTATTATATATAACCTATCAGATGCATAAACTGAAACAGAATTTAATTAAAACTAAGATTAAAATAAAGGAAATCATAAAAACAGCGAAAAATCAAATTTCGAATAGGAAAGGTTTTTACTTTTATAAGATAAAGACAAAAACCCTAGAAAAGAAGAAGAATTGTAAAAAAGAAATGAAATGTTAAAAATCTAAATTTAAAATTAAAAAGAAGAAAAAGATAAACTTTAAAAATAATTAAATTTAAAATCTGAACAATGTAAAATTTTGGAAGTTTAAATTAAGAAATTCCAAAATAAAAATAATAATAATGATAAATAATAAGATTAATTTATAGTAGGAGGATACAAAGATGAAAATATAGCCTAATTAAAATAGAGTATATTTAATTTGGAAGAAATGAATTAAAAATTAGAATATACAGTAAGAAATAAAGATATAGAAATTCATAAACTAAAAGAAGATATAATTAAATAAGATCAAAGTATTAAATAATTAAAAATTTAAAATATGAAAACTAAAAATACACTCGATAATGCTATCTCTAATAAAATTTAACCTGAATAACTTAAAGATAATATATTCTAAGAAAAAGAATTACTTATTAGAGAATTAAAAGAAAAACTAGATAAAGCAAGATAAGATGAATAACATTTAGTTGACAGATTGTATATACTTGAAAAACAAAATAAAGTAAAATAAAAATAATAAGCATTTATATATATAAAATAAAATGTATATATATATATATATATATATATATATATATATAAATTTAAATATAATATATATTTTATATTTATTTTAGGAACTTGCATATATTAAAGAAAATTTTGATAATCATATAGAAAGGTTAAATAGAAGAATTTCAGAATTATCAGAAAATCAATAAAACTAATAAAATTATGTTAAATTCTCAAATGACAATAAATAATCATAATAATCTGCTCTTAAAAAAACAGTTGCTAAAAGATGAATTAATTCTTTATTTTTTATTTATTTAATTTAATTATATTTACAATAGTTTTTAAAAAATAAAATATATATTATATTTTTATCTTAATAATTTTTTTTTATTACTAAAATATAATAATAAATTACAAAACGAAATATTAAAATATATTATTAAAAATATATAATAAATATTTTATAAAAAAAAAAAATTATTTTAAGGTTAATTATATTTTTAAATTATATTATATTTAGATATAAATTTATAATGAAATAAAAATTAAAAATAATTTGCTTAATTTATATATTAATATATAATATATTTATAATAATTAATTTAGTAAATTATTTAAAATAAAATAAAATAATATAAAAATAAAATAAAATAAATATACAAATAATTTATGAATAAAAAATAATAATAATTGTAATAATAAAAAAAATTATATAATAATAAAAAAATATATATAAAAAATATAATATTTAATATATAAAAAATTATAATAAATAAATATTATAAAAAAAATATTATATATAAGTAAATACTATATATAAAAAATATATAATATCAAAGTGTTTAAGATATTAAAAAAATAGTATAAATTAAAAGATATAAAATATAATATATAAATATTTAATATTTAAATGAATTTATATACATATACATATATATATATATATATATATATATATATATATATATATATATATATTACAATATTAAATATTTTTCTATAATAATCTATTTATTTATTTTTATTTTTTTATTTATATTATATATATATATTAATTAATATATTATATTTTTTTATTTTTTTTTATATATATAATATATAAAATGCTTGAAAAAATTAAATTATAATATGAATCTTCATTTCTTGATTAATAAAAAATTTTTTAAATATTTTAATAGCGTTAAATAAAAGAAGATGATAATTCCAGCCTTCCTATATTTTAAACTAAATCTTATTTTTCAAGTAAATAATCCTAAAATAAATAATAAAAATAATTTTCTTAATCTTTCTAAATTGAATAATCTAAAACTTGCATCAATTAAAAATCATAAATTGTTTAAATTAAAAGCCAATTAGGTTAAACTTAACATAATAATGTATTTTAATAAAATTCTATTTGTTTACTTAATGGTTTAAATTAAATTATATAAACTCCAGATTCTTAATAAAATTAAAATTAAAGGAAAAGAATATATAAATTAAACTGTTCTCCTTAAAACAATAATAACGAGAATAGTTAAAATTTCGATATTCGCAATTTGAATTTAAGCCAAGACTAAAAAATAATTTCAAAAAAGAATTTTAATATAATAAATTAAAGTAAAAATATTGAAAAAAGCAGCTTTTTTTTCACCCTTAAACTAAAAAAACTAGCCACTTAAATAGTTCAAAATTTATAGAGTAGAAGATATTAAAATTTGCGTTAATAACATTTGAAATTTTTCAATGACAAGACTATTTTTGTTCATAATGATTAAAAAATATTTACTAATGATAAAAAAAACGAATAATTTTTGCTTAAAAATAACTTCTCATGCTATCAATATTTAAATTTTTAATTAATTAAAATCTATATTTAATTATTAACTGAAAATACAAGGAAAAAAATACAAAAAATTCCTACTTTTTAACCCTCTAATTAATTTAAATTAATGTGGGACTTATTAAATTTATTAGCTAATTTTTATTTTTTTCTATTTATACCATTAAAAATAACGTTTGGTTTAGGTTTATATTCCAATTCCTTTAGTTTTTTAAGTGTTTTTATAATCATATTTGATATTCTAGTCACTTTAAATACTAGTTATTATTCTAAAGGAGAAATAATAGGCAATAGAATTAATATAATATCAAATTATTTGTCAAAGAGGTTTATATATGACATAATATCACTATTACCATTGTTTATAAACGACCAAAGTGACCGAAAAGAAAACATTTTAACTGATAAAAAAAAAATTTTAGAAAGCATTATTTCTATTTTATTTTTTATTCGTATTTCTCATATAACAAATTTAAAAAATAAGCTAGAAGATTGTATATATTAAAAAAAAAACTGACATATTTAATGCAATTATTTAATTTATTAATATATGCACTCTATATAGCACATATTTTTGCATGTATATGGCTTATTATTGCACGATATGAAATTAAAAATGAAAAAATGAGTTGGATTACAAATTTTTAAATACAAGAGGATTAATTTTTGAGTTAATATTTATATAGTCTATATTTTGTAACTATAACGATGACAACAGTAGGATATGGCGATATTAAACCAACAAATTAATTAGAAGTAACTATTGCAATTACAATAACAATAATAACTACAGGAGTTTTTGCTTATTGTATTAATCAAATAGGTAATAATTTAAAAGTAAAATAAAATTTAAAGTATATATATATTTTATATATGTATAATATAAATAAATATATACATATATGTATATATAATATATATAATATATATATATTCATTTTTTTTTTTTTATAATATAAATATGTATATATATTATATATAGTATTTATTCATGTATTTTTATACATATATATTTTTATATATTTATATCCGTTTCTATATATTGTTATATATTTATATATATTTTACTTATTAATGTCTTTTTTATATTTTTATAGGAACTATAGTTAAATTTTTATCTGAAGAAAAAGAAAAATCTAAATATACTATATAAATCATAAATAATTATATGTCTAAAAAAAATATTAATAAAGATTTATAATAATAAATAAGAGAATATTTAGAATATTATTTAAAAGAATCTACTATAAATGATCACGATAAAGAATGTAAAATTATTAATATGTTATCTGAGCCTTTATAAAAATAACTCATGATATAGGCTAATAAAATTGCTTTGATTGATTCTCCTATTTTTAGGAATAATTTTACTGAAAATACTATTTAAAAAACTGTTTTTTTAATACAAGAAATACGTTGTACTCCCGAAGAAATATTATTTTATGAAGGAGATTTGGATGATTGTTCTATTTTTTTTATTTTATAAGGTAAACTTGAATTATTTGTTGATTCTGATAATAATCTAGGAAAATAAAAAATTAATTCTTTAAAAATATTTAATAAAGGTCAATGTGTGGGTGAATAAAGTTTTTTTACAGGTTAACCAAGAGAAACAAGTATAAGAAGCGTAGATTTTACAACTTTGCTAATGATAAAAAGGTAAGATTTTATATCTATACTAAAAGAATCTCCAATAGATTATGAGAATTATTGTCACATAAAAGATAAATTAGTTTTATATAAAAATTATAAAAATTTAGGAAATAAATGCTTAAGTTGTGATAGTGATTATCATTTTGTTAATGAATGTCCATATATACATTATATACCAAATTAAAATAAAGTAAATATTTATATATATATATATATATATCTAATATATTTATATATTTATATATTTATATATTTATATATTTATATATTTTCATAAAAAAAAAAAATAGATAATAAAAATATATTAAAAACCTATATTTTAAATTCGAGATTAATTTCCATGTTATATGAGACATTAAAAATATAATACATTTTCTTTAATTGATAAAGTGTAATATGAAGCTAATTTAATATTTAATAGAAATATTTAATTTATATAGAACTAAGAATGGTTTGATGAATACTAAAAATCAGATTTAGAATATAATGTTTATTTAGATTATGATGAAAACAATGAAACAAATTCTGAAAATCTAATAAATGTTTAAAGTAGTTTAAAAGAATTTAATAATAATCATGAATA
The DNA here is from genome assembly GCF_000220395.1 of Ichthyophthirius multifiliis. Classification (NCBI taxonomy): domain Eukaryota; phylum Ciliophora; class Oligohymenophorea; order Hymenostomatida; genus Ichthyophthirius; species Ichthyophthirius multifiliis. Next base: position 73,420 of record NW_004085897.1, read on the forward strand.
GGAAGAAAATAATATTATTTATAAAAAATAAAATAGTTTAAATTAAAAAAATCTTCAATTAAATATATTTCCAAACTTAGAAGAAAATAAATTCTTTTTAAGAAATTAATCATTAAAATCTTAACCATAACCCCTTTCTGGTTTAACAGAAAATTTCGAAACAAAAGAACCTTCTTATTAATCTAGTTATTAATCAACTTAATAATCATAAATTTCTTTAAAATTAAAAAATGAAAACATTGTAAATAACAATAACGAAAATTTAATCAGAAATTCAATCTCTAAGAAAAACAGTATTATATTTGATAAACTAGAAAAGCGAAATACTAATAAAAAAAATACTTCCGGGACTATAAATTCATCATCGGCAATGTAAAATAATGAAAGTAAAAACAACAAAAGGAAACTTTCTTAGGTTCGAAGAGGATTAATAAGATAAAATACATTAAATAATACTATTCTAGCCTTATAAGGGGTTGAAAATATTCTTATGTATGGTAAATTATAAAGAAATAATTAAGATTTATTTGAAGTAATGAAGTCTTTTGAGATCTATTTTTCACATAATAATATTGAGTCGATAATTATCAAACTTTAAAAAAAATATCCAAATATTTATGTAAAAAATAATAAGTAATAATAAATCTATAAATAATTTTCTCAAAAAAAAACTTACGGGCAATAAACTGTGGTATCGTAAAATAATAGAATGAGCAAAATGGATGTTTTATTATAAAAATTAATCAATTAATAAGATAATGATGATGATGATTTAGATTATCTTAATGATTAATATTCAAATAGGTTGAGAAAAAAATCACATACTATGCATAAGTTAGATATGTATAAAACAGATTAATCACAATAAAAAAACAATTTAGACTAATAATTAGCTTAGACTTAATAAATTATTGAATAGGTAGATAAAGAATTTTAGGTAAATTAGAATTTAATTGATTAATAACTTAATATTATACCTTAAAAATTATCTCATACTAATTGTTAAAATATAGGAATAGTTTAAAAAAAGAAATCTTAGTCATTATAATTATAGTTATCAGATATTATATAAAAAATATTAAATAAATGAAATTTATATATATTTTTTTTTAAATTAATGATAATAATAATTTTATGTTAATATATTTTCCCAATATATTTATTTCTATTATTCAATAAAAAATATTGATTTCAAAAATTATTATATTAATTTAATTAATAATGATTACTAATATTTAAATTATTTTAGAAAAATATAAATTTAAGATATAAAAATAAAATAAAAAATAAAAATAGTTTTCTCCTATATTTATATATATATATATATACTATTTTCTTATTATTATTATTTAATATATATTATATATTTTTATTTATATTTTATATTTTTATTATTTTTATATTTTTATATTTATATATTATTAAATATTATATTTAAATGTAATACACATTATTTTTTAATTGCGCATTAATATGTTAAACGCAATTTAATAACATTATATTTATTGATTACTAAATATATTTAAAAAAAAAAATAATCACTTTTTTAATTAAATTTAAAATAAAATTATTATTTTTATGAAATAATAATTATTGTTTTAAAAAATAAATATAAATATCTATATTTTAATTGCTATATATACAAAAGTAAAATAAAAAAAGTAATATGCAAAAGCGTAAATACCGTCCTAAATAAATTGAAACCAAAAATGAGAAAAACATAACATTAAATCTCGAATTATAAAAACTAAAGGCTATATATATGGAAAATATAATAGGAATTCCCCAAGAGCCCACATATTACCGTGCATTTTAAATAAACATATTCCCCGAATAATTAAACATTGATGAATAAAATGAAGAATCATAAAATAAAGCAGATTTTTTCATATGTTTAGGCTTTAATATTCCCCTAGAATATCCTGAAGAAATGCCCAAAATTCAAGTTAAAACTTACAAAGGATTTGATAAATACGACATTTAGCTTTTATAGGAATAATTATTTGAGTTTGCTTTAAAAAATACTGGTAAGGAAATGTTTTTTGATTTAATAGAATTCGCTAAATTTTATATAAGTAATATACATTAAGAATATTTAGATAAAGTTTAAACATACAAAACAAAATAATATATAGAATAATATTTTAAAATAAAAAAATATATATAAATAGGAAAAGATACATAATAAAATGATTTAAATGTAATTATATGAAGAAAAAAGAAAAGAAATATTAGCAGAATAATAATAAAAAGAAGCCGAAATGGCTGAAAATAATAAAAAAGTAATCGAATAGGAAAAAACTTAGTCTATCTTAAGAATGAATGATAATGATGAGCATTGATTAAGATTATAATGGCTTAATAGCAGGGAAGTTTAATCTAAATAATAAAATATTATTAATTAATAATAATAAGAGGAATTTCATTAATAATAATTTTAATATTATTTTAATACAAAAGAGAAAAATTTAATTCGATATTTTGATTAAAATTGCGATGAAAAAGATATTTTTATTGTAAACTTATTAAATATTTTGATTAAAGTATTCAATTTTGAAAAATATGAAATCAATATTATTTAAAATAGTATTAATAGTACTAATTTATTCGTAAAAGAAATGAATAAAGCTCTCCAAAATGAATATTAATAGGCTTTTTAGCATATTTTTTAATAGAAATTGCATAAAGTGTAAAAAAAAGTATAAAATTCAATTTAAAATTTGCCCTAAAATCTCCTTAAAGACTTTATATAGGGTATAGGGGGTGATTTTATAAAATAAAATTAACTTTTTTAATATTATAAAGAACAATTTTAATGTAAAAATTGCATAAATAAAAATAATTAAAACTTTTAATCTTTTGATTAAAAAGAAAACCAAACATTAAAAAAAGACGAAAAATAATAATAATAAAATAATTTAGAACAAATTATTTAAAATTAAGAAAATAATAAAATAATCAATAATGTATTAAATTTTGAATTAGCAAATACTGAGAAAAGTAGATATTTAACAGATTTTGAGGAAATTAAAGTTTTAGGATAAGGAGCTTTTGGCCAAGTAGTAAAAGTTAAAAACAAAGTAAACCAAAAAAAAAAAATATGACAAAATCAATAATAATTATTATATTAAATAACAATAATAAAAAAAAAGTTAGATGGAAGATATTATGCTATAAAAAAAATAAAAATCCGCAAAGAATAAAACATCTAGAAGCTTATGAGAGAAGTAACCTTATTATCCCAATTACATCACAGGTTTTTTTTATAAAATAAAACAAAACAAAAACACCCGAATAAAAAATAAATAAAAAAAGACATGTATTAAGATACTATTAAGCCTGGTTAGAAGAATCCAGTTTAACCGAAGAAACAAACCAATAATAACTCAACAGTAATAGTAAGACTTTTGATGAAAACTTTTAATCTTCTTCTTCTATATATAATACAAATATCAATCCTAATAATAATATAAATATAAACTATAACAATAATAATTCTTCATCCTTTTATGAATTTTCTTCTTTTAAAAATTCTTATGATGACAACAGTATATAAAAATCCCGACTTTAAAATTAAAACTAATAACTCAATAATGCAACTAGACTAATGATATTATTCATTTAAACTGAATACTGTCCTTCTACTCTTGCTTAGAGAATAAAAGAATAATACTTCGCTTCTGACCCTATGGTTGTTTGGTAGTAATTTCGTTAAATTCTTGAAGGAATAAACTATATTCATTAACAAAATATCATCCATAGGGACCTAAAACCTGAAAATATATTCATTGATTCTGTCGGAGATTATAAAATAGGCGATTTCGGGCTTGCAAAATCATAAAAAAACTCAATTTTTACCAAACATCAATACTATATATAAAACCAAGAAAACGAGCTTTTTAACAAACTTATAAATAAGCCCTAATTAACAGCCAAAGAACTCGAAAATATAGATCATACTTTAAAAGTAGGCACTTATTTTTACCGGCCTTCCGAAACTTATATATAGGAAGAACAAGCTGATATATATGCTTTGGGAATTATTTTTTTTGAAATGTGGTGTGAGTTTTCCTCTAAATACGAGCGTTTTAAAGTCCTTTGTACTTTAAGAAATAATCATTCTTTTCCCAAAAAATTCGAACAATGTCATCCTAAATAAGTTAAATTAATTCAATGGATATTATAATTCTCTGCCTAAAAATGTGAGAAAGTCAGCGAAATTCTCCAATCAGACCTCATGCCGCCTAAAATGGAAGATAATTACATCCTAGATGCTTTAAAGACAATAAAAAATCCCGAAGGACCACTTTTTAAGCAAATAGTCGAAGCGATTTTTAAAAGCAGTCATTTATTAAATAACTAAGAATAATAATTATATAATAATCTCCCTTAAAATTTCCAATAATTAAACAATTTCTACACTGCGCATATTTATGATTATTTTTTTCATAAATAAGTTCTTCATTTTCCCTCTCCTTAAACTATATAAGCCCCAAAAGTTCAATTAAGGAATGATTTATCGTTTGAAATTGCAAAAAACCTCACAAACCCTTCTTTTATGATTTAATCGGGAAACATCTGCTATTTAAGATCTAATATAAGAGAAAGCTTCAAAAAAAACCTTAAAAAAGTAGACAATAAATTCCTCAAAAGCCACCTTTTTAAAAAATTCGAAGTCGGCCATGTATATAAATACATAGAAGACTAAAAAATAACCTGCCATTTTAACACTGACTATGATTGTGTATGTTTATAAGAAGACCTAAATATATACACAAGGGCCGAAACAATATTTTTCGCAGTAGAATTGATTGAAAATGCTGGTTTTTTAGTTGATAAAATAAGGGTAAATGATATAAATATACTAAGGAGTTATTTATCTAAATAATTAAAAAAAGAACAAATAAAAAAACTAGAAAATATACTATTTTTAGGAAATATAACTTCCCGTGATGTTAAAAAAAAGATTATAACAGATTTTTAATTACCAGAAAAAGACTTAGAAAAAATTATTACACTTTTAACAATAAAAAATAGTTCTAATGAAGAAATAAGAAATGCACTTTCTCATTATTTCCCGATGTGCTAGGAATATTTATCTTAGCTTTCATATGTAGAAAAAGAATTCAAAAATTAATATGTAAACTCTAAAAATTATTCTAATTAGAATTTCTATAAAGTCCCGGAATTCTAAATAGACTTGTATCTTTAATGTAATGATTTTGGCTTTAAAGATGGGCTCTTTTTTGCAATAGATATCTCGACAGTAAAAAATTAAACATATATGACACCTATTTTTGGAGGAACTTATGATATTAAAACGACTAAATATTCTAATGTATGCGATGTTATAATGGATACGTAATTTAAGTAAATTGTTATTAATAATAATCATTTTAATACAACAAATAATTTAGAAAATAATAATACAGATTATCTTTCAAAATCTGGAAACTCAGCATCGTCATAAAATAAAAATACAAATAATAATAATAATAATAATAATAATAATAATAATAATAATAATAATAATAATAATTATAATAAATTAATGAAAATTAATAAATTTATAAATAAAAAATTATACTAGAAGCTCATCTAAAGGATATGAAGCAAGTTTCTGGTTTTACTTTAATAAATGAAGCTTTAAATTATATAATTTAATAAAAATTTGAAAAAAAATAATAAATTAGTCAATAACTCTTTTTTAAATATGAATGCATAATTTGTAGTGTTGGAACAGGTCTTTTATTTGAAAAACTAAGGTTTCAATAATGTTGTTAAAGCAATAAAGTTAATGTTCTTATGTTTAGTTATAAAAATGAGTAATATTCATAAGAAGAATAATAAAATTATGCTGAACTTAATGACATTCCTCTTGTAGTTACTCTTACAGAAAAAACATTTTAATAAAAGAAAAAGGCATTTGTTAAAATTAAAAAAGAAAAAAGTAAAGAAATGAATATTTAAGAATTTAATTAATTCTTAAATAAAAATTATAAGAATTTAATTAAATAAAATACATTTTATATATGATAAATTATAGATATATATTTTATATAATAATATTAATTTACTATTACTTTTTTATAATTAAATATTACTAAATATATATTTAAAGAAAAATAAAATTATTTTAAACTATAAAAAATGATATATAAATAGAACAAATTTATAGGTTTTTAAGTATATTTTAATATATATATTTATATTTTATTAATAAGATTAAATGTTAAATAATCATCAACATTTAGATTCTACACTTTTTGAGCAATGAATATAATATTATAATGGTTAAAGTTATTAATCTTAATTATATAAATAAAAATGATTTAATTAAAAAAAAAAAATATAGAATAAAAAAATAAATAAAAAATTAAAATGTATAATATAAGTAAAATATAAAAATATTTAATAAAATAGAAGAATATAATAGATAATAATATTTATATATATATATAATTAATATATATATATATATATTTATATATATAATTGTATATATTTTAATTTTACTTTTTTAATTTTTTTTTTCATCATTTTAATCATTTTTTTTATTTTCAATTTTATCTAATAGATTTATAGCATTAGGATTATTTAAAGGATTTAAAAATACACCATTTGTATTTTTTTTTAAATTCTTAATAAAATTTTAATTATCAAATATATTATAACTATTATCTTAATTTATTATTTATAAAAATAAAATATTATATTTATACTTATTAATTATATTTTATTAGCATCTAATAATGATGTCATCTTAGTTTGTTACTATTCAATTTATTTTTATTCATATTAAGTGCGATTATCTTTTATTTTATTTTTCTTTTTATCATGTTAGAATTCTATTTATCTTAATTCTTTTTCATTTTATACTTATTCAATTGCTTATAGATAATTATAAAAATATTTTTTAAAAAAAATATATTTATTTGTAAAAAATATAGAATATATATATATATATATATATATATATATATATATATATAAATATATAGATATATAATTTTTCATATTTATTTATAATATTTATTTATTTAAATTTATTTACCTTATTATAAAGGAATTTTTGGAAATTTAATTTCTTTATTTTTAAAATAAAATTAAGGAACTTTGTAAGTATTTTTATCATCATTCCATTCACATTAACTCTTTTTTATATATTAATATTAATTATTTAATTTTAAATTAAAATATTTTATTAAATTTTAAATTTAAATAATAGTAAACCTTTATTATATCGAATTCTTCTTTTTTTAATGCTACATCTATAATTGCTTGTAAAAGGTTATTTTCTTTTTCTAAAATCCTAATAGTTCCCAAAAGTTCTTCTTTTTCTTCCAACCCTTCCTTTTCAATATCTTTAATTTCGTTTATTGATTATTTGTATTTATTTTTTAATTTTTTAATTATTTTTCTTTAAGCTTCCACTTCTTCTTATAAAGATTAATAATTTTATTCGGCTAACAAAATTTCTTCTTCTTTTTTTTTATTACTAAGTATTAATTTTTCATGTTCTTTTTATTATTTCTTTAGTTTTTTTCTCATTTCTAAATATTCTTTCCTTGCTTTATCATCATTTTCGCCTTTATTTTAATTCCCAACACCCCCAACTAATTTTTACTATTACAAAGACTCTAATAATTCCTACATTTGCCTTCTTTATTCTTTTTCTTTCTCAACTTAAAGTTCCCTTTCTTTTAATTCATATTCCATTCTTTATTTATCAATATTCAATGCATCAAATCCTTATTTTAATTTCTAAATTTCTCCTTCACCTTCTCCTCCTCCTCCATTATTTTAATTTTAACCCTCCAATATTTTTTTTAATCTTTAAATTTCTTCTGCAAATTCCCTAAGCATAGTATCTTTAGGATCTTCATTAATTTTAGGTTTATTTTTTATGCATTTAGCCCTCGAAGCATACCTTAAAGTACCCAAAGTTTCATCATAATTATAATCTGCAGGAGAAACTGCCGCTATCATAATAGTCTTGGTATTTCCTCCCAAAGAATCTTACAATAAACGAGTTAATTTAGAATCTCTATATGGAATATGTGAATGTTTCCCATCTACTAATGCAGAAATAACATTCCCTAAAGCACTTAAAGATAGATTTATTTTATTAGCTTCCTTTAATCTTTCACCTGATGTTTAAGTTTTACTTTGACGTTCGCTTCCAGCAAGATCAACTAAATTAAATTTCCCAGCTCGAATTTTATATTCTCCTTTTTCATTTTCTTCACTAATTTCTACATATATAGTAAATAAAGAATGTGATCTTGAAGAATCTTTATTCATAGCAGTATATATATATATATATATATATATATATATATATATATATATATATATATATATATTAAATATAATAAATACCTGTAGATCTATTTTTATTTCCTGTATTCATCAAATTTTCCATATCCTATACTGATTTTACCACAACTTTATTTAAATCTTTTACAAAAATTCCTTATTCTGGTGATTCTTTTAATTCATACCTTGCCTTAACATCTTTACTTAATAAATCGTGTATTTCTTCATTATAAATTTCAATAAAAGAACATCTAACTAAAAACTCTTTTTTATTTTCGCTCTGTATAATATTCATAATATGACTAAAAGACCTAGGAATTATGCCTTTCATAATCTCACTTTAAGGATCTCCCATCATTGTGAACGTTTTACCACATCCGGTTTGTCCATATGCGAATATTGTCCCATTATATCCTTCGAAAATACTTTCTACTAACTAAAATGCACTTTATTCATATATATATTATTAAGTGCAGTCCGAAGAAAACAAATTGTCGAAAGTAAATGTTTTAAAATTGTCTTATTCGTTAATTTTTGTTAAAGAAATCTAGTTTGTTTACATGTCGATGTCTATACATTTTTGGCATTGTTAACTTTTTTCTTTTGTGTTCATAGGACGACATCTTACCATTACTTTTACACATTCACTGCTTGATGACTATTTTTTTTTTATTTTTATTAATTAACTTATAAAATTATATATATATATATATATATATATATATATATATATGTATTTGTATATATTTATTTGTTTAATTTTTTTTAATTTCTTATATTTTATATTGAATAAACTTTAATTTTTTATATTTATTTTTATTTTAACGTTTTGTTTTAGCAATATACTTTAAATATTTTTTTTTTTTTTTTTCTTTACAATATTCTTTTCTTATATCATCAATAAAATAAAAATATAATTTTTAATTTTATATAAAATGATAAGCATTTGCTTAAAAATACATTTTTAAAAAATTATTTTTCTCTTAATTCGTTTAAAAATAATTATTACAATTTAAAAATTAAAATAAATAAATATATATATAATTCGATATTGAAAAAATATAAATGAAAACAAACCGAAACCATTAAAAACAAATATTTAAAAAAGTAAAATAGAGAAAACAAAAATTAACATAAAAAAGTTAAAATTCAAAATTAATATAAACAAACTGTAATAAATATTATGTTTATTTAATTTTTATTTAAAATATATATTTCATTTTTATTAATTTATTAAATGTTTTTTTCTAATCACAAATCTACCCATGATTTTTAAGCATCAGGTGTAAAAGTATTAATCCAACCATACCAAACATATATATTAGGGTGAGAATCAACAGTAAATTTGACTTTCTTATCTATTAAAATAAAAGATTAATTAAAAATGACAAAAAATAAAATAAAAAATTATTTATAAATATTATGCCCCTTAATTCTGAAAATATATTTGCATCAATTTTGTTAGGTTTTTCCTTTCCAGATAAAAAATTATGACTTGTTAAATGATTTTCAATATTATGTAATTCAGTTACTGTAAAAACCATATTTATATTATAATATATTAGTTATATATATTTTAATTTATATTATATCTTTATTATTATTTTCTTAAAATAAATATTATTATAATATAAATTATATAATATATATATTTAACTATATAAATCTTTTTTTTTTATTATTATCAAAATTAATTATTTTTTATATGTATAAATTAAATAATTTAACTTTATAAATATATAAAAATTATATTTATAATATTAATAATAATATTAAAATTATAATTATTATATTATATTATAATTTTATATATAAATAATTTTAAAAAATATATAATATTAATAATTTTAAAAAATATATATTTTTATGTTTAATATAAAATTTTTTTACAAAGAATTTTAAATTTATTTATATAGAATAAAAAAGAAAAAGAAAATAAAATATAAAATTATTTTATAATTTCACTTTATTTTTTTAAAAAATACGCATAATAACACAAAAAAATTAAATTTAAAAAAAAAATAATCATTAAATTGTAATAGTTATTATTAATAAAAATAATTTTTTTTTATAAATAAATAAAATAAAAATAATAAAATATAACTAAAAAATGAGATTAACAAGAAGCTAATCAAAAAAAGAAGAAAGTACTTCAGTTATTTCTAAATAAGAAGAAAAACAATTATATTAACCGAAAAAACAAATTTAAAAGGAAAACAAAGTACCAAAATAATAAAAGAATTCTTAATAAAACAAAAAAACTTTAAAAAGTACTTAAAAATAATAAGAAGATAAAACTTTGTAAGAATAAAAAACTACAGAAAATTTATAAATCTAAGAAGAAGTTTCTTAAAAATAATAAGAATAAATATAATAATAAGACTAAGTATAATTAAAACTATAAGAATAAGAATAATAAGAATAAACAATATAAGAATAAGTATAATAGGATGAGTAAAAAAATGAATAAAATAATTAATTAAATTAACAAATGGAAGAATAATCAACTTAAATTTAGACATCTAATTCAAAAAACGAATAATTAAATATTTAATAAGAATAAGAGGATGCAAAAGTATAACCTAATATTGCCTTATTCGAATAAATAAACAATTAAGACAAATAATAAGAAATATAATAAAATTGAATTATATATTAATTTAAATTTATCTTTCTTATTAATTTTATATTTTTGTAATATTTTTTATTTTTTACAATATTTACTTTTTTTGTTTTTTTTTGTTTTTATTAAAAAAGTATAAATTTTAATAATAAAATTATAAATTTAATTTTAAATATGATTTATTATTTAAAAAAATGTATTTATTTCATCTCTCCCCATTGTCATATAATCAGTGTAGTTTTTTTTTTTTAGAAGCCAAACCATTTACTTTTTTAAAACATATTATTTTTTAAAATATTAAGTTTCTCTTATTTTTATCTTCTTAATTAATTAATATTAATTTTAACACTTCTTGAATATTTAGCAATAACATTTTCCAAATTATACTCAGGAAAATAATATTAAAACTTCTAACCTTTTTCAAAGTCATTTAAAACATCATAAGTCTATTTACTTTATATTTTTAAATTATTATTATTAAAAATGTTTTTAGCATAACAATTACTATCATTATTATACGAATTATTTTATTCCGAATTGTTTTTTTTTTAGTAAAACCTTAATAATAATTAAATTTTTTAATTTTATTTAAATTTTATTTATCTTCACTTTCCATTTCATGAATATTCAAATCATCTACATTTATATTATTAATTTCACTCTAATCTGTATTTCTGCGAATGCGATTCTCCTATATATCATATTCTATATTACTTTAAACAATTTCAAGTATTTATTCTACATCTTATTATAAAGGATTATACTCTATTATATATTAAATTATACTTTCTTTTATATCTTTTCTTTATTTTTTTTAATTCTTTAATTTCATAGACTTTCTTATATATTTCTCATCTCTTTATTAATAATCTTCCTTATTATATTTATATAATATTTTCCTTCTCTAAAAAATAGGATTTACAAAAAAACAATTAAGTAATATATGTCTATAGCTTTTACATAATTGACATTTATGTCCGAGGTTTTTATAATTTTGATACAGAGTAATTTTTTCTTTCATCATCATATATTTTTCATAATCCTTGGAATAGTTTTTTATTATCTAAAGAAAATTAGGCATTGAAATATAAGCAGTAGTTACTATTTCTTTACTTTTATATTATAAATAGCTCTATTTTTAACTAAAAAATTGTATTTCATCAAAAATACTTCCTTTTTCATTAATCTCAAATACTTCTCCACCTTTAAATATAACTTTCACATTTCTATAATTTATAAAATAAATAATTATATATATATATATATATATATATATATATATATATATATATAATAAAAAAATACCCTCTAACTAGAAAATACAAAAAATCAAATTACTCGCCAATATCAATAATAACTTCATCCCCAAGAAATCTCTTTTCTTCCATTTTATACGCCAATTATTAAAGAAATTCTTAAGAAAAATTTAAATAAAACAGTTTATTTTAATTCAACAATTTTAAATGAATTTCGGCCAAAATATCATTTTTGAGTTACCCTTTTAATTCATTATGAAAAATATCGCTCCCTTCATTATATTTTAAATCTTCTTAATGTAAATAATCGAAATATTTTTTCACTTAGACTTACTTTTCGCTTGAAATTCCTCTTTTATTCATATAAGAAATCAGAGTATTCATTTTAGTTTTCAAAGCCTATTTTTCTTTTGTAAATTCCTAAACAATAGATCCGATAGAATTCAAAGAATAAGCGAAAACTCCACAACTGAAAAGCGTAATAATAATAACAGTTATCTTTTCATATAATGTTTAAGGTGTAAAATCTCCATATCCAACAGTAATCATAGTCACAACAGCCCAATAAATAGAAGTTATATATTATTCGAAAATCGTAGCATTCTGTAATTCATATTTAATTACCCAACTTTTATTAGAAGCCTATTAAATACCAACAAAGAAATAAATGCAAGCGCAAAAATGTGATATAAATATAATTGTAAAAACCAACTTTAATAATTACAATATTGCGTTCTTTTTTTAAGAAAAGTTAAACAATTCTTCAAAATTAGCACTAATTTAAATAAATCGATTAGTCCTTAAAATCAATATACTTTTTAAATAAGGAGTTTGTTGATACAAAGATATTATAAATGGAATTAAAACAATTATATCAGTTAGAAAATATTATTTATAATAATTTTATAAAATCCGGCTTTTATCCATTACTAATTAACCTTTGATGTAAAATCCTGTATTACATTTAATAAAAACGTACAATAACAAAGAACTATTTTAAATATATCATTATTATAAAAAATATAAATAAATAAATAAAAGTATTTATATATATATATATATATATATACATATATATATATATATATATATATAAATATATATTTTTATATATAATACCCATCCAGGTAAATCGCTTATAAAAAATGAAAATGCATCATTATTCTTTTATGTTTAACTTTACAGAAAAGCTTATTCGAATGGTGCGTAAAAAATATTAATTAATAATAAGCAGAATATAGAAGCATCCCATATTAGTTTAAATGCAGAAATTGGTTTAATAGTAGTTTTATCCTATAACATTAACTAAAAAAATCCTTTAATATTTTTAATTATACTATTCTATTTTTGTTCTTAATTCATATAAAAATTTTCATTAACAATACATTTGTCTTATATAATTTAAAAATATTTTAAATTAAAATTTTTCAATCTCCATTTACTTGAATTAATTTTCAAATCCATTGTAAATTTTCGAACTAAATATAATATTTTCAATGCTTTTTTCTTCCAGACTCCTTAAAATCCTTTATTTTATCTGTTTTCAATTAATTTTTGACTTTCTAATTCTTCTTTCTTTTTATCTAATATTATTATTTCACTATTATATGGATTTTTGTTGGACGTGGAAAAGTTAGATTAATAATTAAACGATTATCTTCTTTATCTTTTATTATTTAGTGTATCTTCATTATATAATATTTCTTAATCGTTATTTTAATACTTTTATACGAAATTGTCTAAGTTTATTTTTGATTAAAATAAAATTTTTCGTTAATTATCTCCTTTTCTTAAGGAAAATAAAGAACTATTATTATAAATTACTTATGTGTTATTATTTTTCATATTTAAGAAATTTAATTATTATAAAAAATACTTTTTATTTTAATTTCAATTAAAATATTTTTTCCAACAAAAAAATAAAAATTGTATTGAATTTGTATATTAAGATAAAGTTTTCTATATTTTATTATTTTCTATATAAATTATTTATATTTAAAATGAGATTATTATATATATTTTTTATTTAAACTAAGCAATTTATTGTTATTTTTTTAATTTAGTATAAATTTTGATTAGTATAAAGTTTAATATTATAAATAATATATTAATTATTTAATTAATTGTTTACAAATTATGATTATTTATTTTATAATTTTTTTTGTTTTAAAGAATTCCATTTTTTTTATTTTTGAAAACTTAAATTTCATTTAAATAAATTTAGTATGTATTTTTGTTTAATTTATATTAAACATTTAAATAGTACATAAACTAATATTGGATGATTAATTTATTATCATTCTTTTTTCAAAGATATATGATAGCATTTACCTTTAAAAAAATATATTTTAATTTATTGATATTAAAGATTAAGATTATCAAATTCGAAAAGTAAATAAATTGAAATATATAGAATAAGAAGGTTATTTTAAAATTAAATATTTACTCTTTTTAAAAGATTAACAATAAATATTATAAAAAATAATAATAAATAAATAGCTTACAGTCATTAAAAAAAAATATGTAAAAATAAATTAAAATTTCAATATATATAAATACTAATCAAATATGATTTTGTATAATTTAAACTAGTGTTCTAAAAAAATAAAAATTAAGATAATTAAAAATTTACTTTAAAATAAAATCCAAAAAATATTAAATTTATTCTTAAAAATACAAAAAAAGTAACTAAAAAATTATTAAGTATAAATAAATGTAATATTATCAAAGAATATTAAAATTTTTGTGATTCTCAAAAATTATAAAACAAAAAAAACCAAAAAAACTAAATTGATAGGAAAATATTTAATTTAAAAAAATAAATTATTTTAATTGTGTAAAGTAATATTTATTATTGTATGCTTAGGAGTTAATAATAAACTTAAGATAAATATACTATAATATAAATATTAAAATTAGACACTCATTAATCTTACTTTAAAAGAAATATGGTTTTGTTAATATTTTCTTTACAAATATTATACGAAATATAAGAATTATAAGGACAAATAAAATATATGTAATATATTAAAATATGGAATAAAATCATTTGTTTCGTAATGATAATTAACGAACTTTGTGGATAATCATTAGTTACTTAATTTTATGATTTAAAATACTTAGAATAAAAAAAGGATTAGAAAATAAGTAAATAATTAAAATTTTATTTTTTTAAAAAACATCTAATTAAATATTTTGATTTACAATAATAATTATTATTTTCGATTTGATAAAGATTTAAAATTATTAAAAAAAATTTAATATATAATCTTGCCTAAGAATTACGGTTTTTATCATACTTAAGAATAGTTCATTCCAGACACAATATATTGCTTCTGAAATTTGAATTTTATTTTATTTTAGAATTAATAAAATATGTATATTAACTTCTTGGTCTTATAAAAAATTATTCGAAATCCGTTGAAATTGATCTCTTGAGCATGATTTATTTCAGAAAAATATTAAAGGAACTCCTTTATGGATAATTTTTAAACTATTATATTATTAAATATAAATGAGTAGATATAACTAGAAGCTATTTATTTGCTACTTAAAGAAGAGTTTTTTTTTAAAAAAAAATATTGGTAAATAAATTTATATAATCAAATAATTATAGTTTATTTTAGGTTTTTTTTGTTTTAAATGTAATAATATTCAGAATAATTAATATCTCCTAAAGAAATATACTTATTTTTTATTAATTTATGTATAAATTAATTTTTATTTATTTTTAAAATATTATTAATAATTATAATATTTAATTTATAGTATTTTGGTTTTTATTTATTTTAATTAATAATTATTATTATACTTTATAATAAAAACAATAAATATGATTAATAATTAATATTATTTAAATAAAAATTATATTTTAAAAGGAAATAAGCTATTTTACTTGACATAAAAAAGTCAATTTAATTCAACTCAAAATTTTTTATAAAATTCATATAATGAAAACGAATAATCAAATAATTAATAAAAGTAAAATATTATAAGATCTGCTAGTTTTTTTTAAACAAATAATAAAAATATTTATCATTAGATTTAGAAATATAAACAAAATGAGAGCCTGTATAATATTTAAAAATCCAAAAAAATTAAAGTCTTTATCTTTTAATAAAGTAAGTATATAGTAGTTAAATACAAAGGTTGATGCTATAAGCTTAAATAATTTAAATTAAAATTAGATTTAATAAGACAATAATAATTTTAATTATTAAAAAAGTTAAGGTAAAATAGCTGAAATTCAATTAAAAAAATGTTTTTTGAGTTTATATAATTTAAATTTGGAAGAAACTGATACTGAAAAATTGATAAAGTTAAAATAGTAAATATATTTAAAAAGCTAATAATGCAAAAAACAATTTTCCAAATCTTTTTATAATTAATAAAATTCAAATAAAAATTAATAAAAAACAATATAAGATTAAGATATTAAAAATATATAAATATAATAACAAATAAATTAAATAAAAAGCGATTAATAAAAATTTCTTGTTGTAAAAATAAATAAATAACCAAATTTTTTTAATTAAGAAAAAATTTAATTTACAAAACAAGGCTTATAAAATAATAATATAAAAATTTAATAAAATAAATAAATTACATTTCAAAGAAATACTATAAAATAATATTATTACAAACACAAAAGCCCAAATTAAATTAATAAAATTTAATTTAAATATAACAACATTATTTCGGTAAATATAGATAATAATTAGAAAAATATTGACAATAACTAAATTAAATTAACTCAAGAAGTAAATGAATTAAACATTTAACAAAGTAAAAGCTTATAAAATATATTAGAAATAAATAATACAATAAATTAATAATTAAAAGAATAATAATAACCAATAAATTAAATAGAAATTAATTAAAATATAAAAAAAGATGAATATTTAACTCAGAATTAGAATGAGAAAAATTATAACAATAAACTAATTTATAATTATAAACAAGAAACTTTGCAATAAGCATAAACTTAATCATATACTTCTGGATAAAAAAAATAAGAAATAATATAAATAGATAAAAAAAATATATTCAATTAATAAATAAAAAAGCCTAAATGTATCCAAAAAATAAAAAGAACAAAATCTGAAAAATACATATAAGACTTAAAAAAATAATTCTAATTCTAAAGTTTACAAAATTTTTCCCATTAAGAAAATACTCAAAGTATGGATTCTAATATATAAAATAAATGTAAAAGTTCTTTAAAAAAAATTGATTTTAAATCTAAAAATAAACTCTAAAAATGCATTTCTTCAAATGCAGCTGTTTTACCTTCTATATCAATTTTAAGTATAAATTAAATTCCAAACAAATTAGAACTTTAAAAATAAATAAAATCATAAAAAACAATATCTTATGACAAAATAAAATCTTAATAAAGTAGTAGAAGTCTAAGTTAAGTTTAAATATTAATCTCAAATAATGAAAAAGATACTATAAAAATAAAAACTGAAAACGAAAAATAATAATAAATAAAAGAAAACGTTCAAAAAATAGATAATTTTTAATAAAATATAAACTAAACTAAAATTATTTTTTCTAGTTTAAAAAAAAAATATCAAAAAATAAATTAATTAATTCTAATAAAAGCAGTTTGTAATAAAGGTAATATATTGATTAATTTAAAAAGGAATAGTTTCCTTTTTAAAAAAAGTTAAAAAGTATTATTAATTAATTAAAATTGAAAATAACTTAAAATAAACAAATAAAAAAACAATAAGAAAAACTTTTTTTAAAAAAACTTAATTTACAAAAGATTTAATCCTTAATAAAAAAATAATCCCTTTTTTTCCAAATAAATATCTCCAATTAAAAGTTCAAATAGTCCAAATAAAAATCACCATAAATAAACTAAAAAAACAAATAGCAATTTTCTTCACTTCCGGTATATTATTAAACTAAAAATATAATCAAAAACAAAGAAAAAAGATTAAACCTCATCCCATCTATATCATAATTTGATATTTCTTAATCTCAAGAAAATTTATTAGACTTAGACCAAAACTAAAAATTATAAAAAAGCATATTTACGCTATTAAATATTGCTTCAAAATCATATTATGAAATACTTTCAAAAAATCTAATAAAATAAAATAAAGGTAATAAAATAAAACCTTAAAATAATACAAAAACAAAATTTTAATAAAAAAATGCAAAAAGTACAAATCAAATAAACATGATTCTAAACTAATATAAATATACTTAAAATATGCCTTTTTCAGAAAAAAGAGGATTATAGGAGAAATAATCGAAAAAATAAAAAGTTTACAAAAAGGAAATGAAATATAGGATATATTATATATATATTAAAATATTTCTAAAATTTAAAACATAGATGATATTTTTTTAAATAGTATATATAATCAAAATTAGTATTTTGATAATAAAATAGATATTAGATTATAGGAAAGCTTAAAATTTTAAGATTAAATTAATATAGATAATAAAAATGGTATTATGTTAAAATATCAATAATATATGGAAAATATTAATGATGATATAATTTAAATAATTTATTAAAATAAAGAATCTAATGCATAATTTTTAAGAAAAAATGCATTTAAAAATTAATCTATAAAAATTATGGAAATTAAAAATGACATAAGGAATAAAAAATAAGATTAATTCGCATTAAATAATAGTTTTAATTTTTTTAAGAATATTTCTTAAAAAGAAAATAAAAAAGCTGAAAAAAATATAAAGAAAAAAATTGCAGATAATAAATTATAAAACTAATTTAATAAAAATGCTATAAAAAAAACAGATTAAAAAAAAATATAAACTTAAAATAAAAATTAAATAAAATAAAATAGAACAATAGATTTTTCTGACAAAAAAAATATGAAAAATTAATAATAATAATAATAAGATAAAATAGTAATCAAAATAATAATATAAAAAATATTATTTATATATATTTCTTTATATTTATAAAAAAATTAATATAATATTATTATGTTATTAGTAAATAATTATTTAATTTATTTTTAAAATTAAATTTATAATTTTTTATTCTTTTTTATGAATACTACATTTTAAAAAGATAAATGTATAATTGTATTTGAAAAAGAATTTTATTCTTAATTAAGAATTTTATTAAATAATTAAATAGAAAAGAATATTTGTTAAGATAAATTTAAATTGATAATTTTAGTTTAATATTAATAAAATAAATAAAGTATTTAAATAGATATATATGAATATATAAAAATAAACATTACGAGTGAAACAGATATTTTTTTTAACTATTCAGTTTTATTCGATGAGGTTCTATTTCTTTAATATTAATAAGAAGAATAATTAAATACATAATTTTAATAATTCTTATATTCTTTTATTAATATTTTTAACAATTCATTAAAAGATTAAAACCAAGAAATAATTTTTTAATGCATGAAAATAAACCTTTTGGAAATTTAGTATTCATTTAAAATTACGAAAATAAACGTATTATTAATCTAAATATTAATTTATACCTCGAAAATTAAAAATATGTAAAAGAAAATATAAATCAAAGATATAATAACATTAATTATTAAATAAATCAAAGAGAAATTTAACTATAATAAATTTAAAATTTCTTTAAATAAGAAATCCTTAATTATTAGATTATATTTAAAACTGTATTATAAAACAATTAAAATTTTAAAAAATATATTCTGATATATACATTTATTAAAAATAAAAAATAAAAATATAAATGATGTATATTTATAAAGAAATATAATCTGAAATATATAAAAATTATTTTATTAAAATAAATATTTAACTTATTATATTAATTTAAAATATATATATATATAAAATATTATTTATTTTTTTATTGACTTTTTCTTAATTCTTTTTTAATATTACTCTAATTATAAAATAAATTCTATAATATTTTAATTATAGCAATAAATTATTTTTTGACAATATAAAAATACAAAAAATCTATATTAATTTTTAATCTTAAGTTATTATAAAATATTTCTAAATTATATATATAAGAAATTTTAATTTATATATATAATATACATTTATTCTAATTTTTGTTATATTTATTTTAAATAACTTTAATAATACAATTATTTATAAATTTCAATATTTTACCTTGAGTAGATTATCTGATTAAATACAATTTTCTTATTTTAACATATTTCATTTCACCCTATATTTAAAACAAAATAAAATACTTATTATTAGGAATATTATATTATAAAAGCTACAAATAAAAAAAAAGTAAAAAAAAATAATAACAAAAAAAGAAAAAAAAAAATAACAAAAAAAAATATAGTACTAAAAATTTCATTTATTTAAATCAATTTAGTTAAAATTCTTTACAAAGTCATCTTCATCTTGCCCAAAAGTCATTCCTTAAAAATGAGGTAATTTAATATTCGAATTAATTGGACTTTCATAAATAGCCCTTGGTCTAGTAACTTTAGAAATTTTATCCATAGAAGTATATTACAATATAGGAGATTAAATTGTTTAATTTTACAAATCATTCCAATTAATATCCGAAAAAAACTAATGTTATTTAATTTAATCAAAACTCTTAGCCCCTAATCTTTAATCAGGTTCACTTTGCAATAAATTTTATATAATATCTTTTAAATCTAGTGAAAAAAACTCAGGTAAAATTATTTGATTCTAAATAATTAATTACGAAATTTTATCGAAATTTCTAGTAGGATCTTAAAAAGGAGGATAACCAGCCACTAACTCATATAATAAAACGCCTAAAGCCCATAAATCCACATTTTTATTATAACCCTAATTAAGAATAATTTCCGGTGCTAAATATTCAGTAGTACCCGCAAAAGTGAAAGTAAGTTTATCATCTTAAATTTCTTTAACCAATCCAAAATCAATAAGTTTAATATGTCCTTGTTTTGACAAAAGAATATTTTCTGGTTTAATATCTCTATATGTAATTTTGAGATTTTCATGCAAATATTAAATCGCCAAAAGAACTTCTGCGAAAATGAATTTAGCAGTTTTTTCAGAAAATTATACATAAAATTTTAGCAAATTATACAATTCGCCGCCTTCTATATATTCCATTATTAAATAAACCTTCTTTTCAGTCTATATACAGTATTTTAATTTAACAATAAAAGGATGATTTGAATTTGTTAAAATGTTTTTTTCCATAATAGTTGATTAAATTAAATTTTAATTTAATATATCGATTTTCTTTATGACTTTCATTGCATATTTATTCGTTGAATTTCTTTTTATAACTAAATATACTTAACCAAATCCTCCCTTTCCTAATGGTTTTTATACTATAAAATCTTATATTGTTAGTTTTTTAGGTTTAAAATCACTACTACAGGAACTATTTGATTTTCTTATTAAAATGCCTATTTAAGAAATATTTGTTTTATTTGTTTCATTTATTGTCTCACAATTACTAACTATTAAATGAATAAAATTTTTTTCGAGATTTTCAGATAATATTTTTTTTGGTTGTAAAGAAGAATTTATTTATAAAGAATTTTATTGGGTTCTTTCGCATATGTTTCCCATTATTTATATTATTTTGTAATAAATTTTTTATTTACTTATTTTTTTTTATATTAATTTACTAAGTTTAATTTTTAATTATATATAGTATAAATTATATATAATATATTATATATATATATATATATATATATATATATATATATATATATATATATATATATATATTAATTATTGTTTGTTAATTACTAAGTATTATTAATATATATTATATATTTATAAAAATTAATTATTATATATTATTTTTTATGTATTAACTTTACATTCTTATTTTATTTAGTTTTTCTTATTCATATAATTATTACTTAAAATATTTATGTAAATCTATTAGTTTTAAAATTTTTGAATTATTTAAGAAATTCAAATTTAAAATCTAATAATATAATAAACAAATAAATAATATTTTTTTTTTTTATATAATATTTAATTATCATTATAAATAAATTTATTTTATCAAATATTATTATTAATATATACAAGGTTATTTTAATTTTTATTGTTGTTTTATAATGTTTAATGATATAAATTTTTAAATATTAAAGTTATATTAAAACTGAAAAAAAAAAGAATATATCTTAAATATATTTTTTCATAAAAATGATATTATTAGCCAAAACAAGTATAATTATTTTAACAATATTTAAATATAAAGAAATTATAATTTATATATAAATTAAATATATTTAAAATATCAAAATCAAAAATTAAATTTTAAATTTTATTTAAAATAATATTTTTTTATTTAATTTAATACTTTGTCATTTGAAATAAAAATAACAGTAAATCTATTTATATAATTCTTCTAGACTCATGTTTTATAGGAACTATAAATAGACAAATAGTGATATAAGTTTTGTTGTCGGCCATACTAAGGTGAACACACCGGATCCCATTCGAACTCCGAAGTTAAGCGCCTTAAGGCTCGGTTAGTACTAAGGTGGGGGACCGCTTGGGAAGTCCGAGTGTCGACAGCCTTTTTTTTTAATTAATATTATTAATTTTTGTATTTATTTATTTTTTAATAATATATTATATATTACTTTTTAATATGTATATTTTTTTAATTGTCTAATTTGATTTTATAAGCAAGAAATAATACATTTTTTTTCAGAAATTGTGTTTTTAAAAAAAAAAATTACAAAAAAATAAAAAATTAAAAATATATATATATATATTTTAAATATTATTAATATTTAATTATTATAATAATGTATCAAATACATTGTTTAAACTTAGCTTCTTATCATATATAAATTTGATTTTTTAATATTCTAAATTAACAAAATTTAAAAATTATTACTTTTAAATTCTTAATTTTTATACTAAATATATATTTAGTTATATAAAAAAAAATGTATTTAATTTTAATATTAATATTCAATATTTATAATAATCTAGTTTATTATTTATAATTAATTCGATTGATTATTAAATTTCTAATATTAATAGTTTTTTTTTATTTTAATTTCAAATTTTATATAATGTTAGGTTTAAGGAACTTGGAGGAATTGAGGAAAAGAAATTAAATAAAAAAAAAAATTAAAATTTTATCTTTAAAATAAAAAAAATATTAATAAATTTATAAATCATTTTGCTATTTAAATTTAAACATAACATAAAAATTAATTATTAATTACAAAACAAGATAAAGTAAAAAAAATAACCTAAAATGAATAATTAAGTAAATAATTAGAAAGTAAACATAAGACATTTAACAAAAAGTCAATATTTGAAATAAAAAAACATTCCTTCACAAGACCTTCCAATTCGTTCAAATATAGACATACCCGACACTTCTATACGAATAGCTTAAATATCATACTAACAAATTTAACAGTAATTAGGTTAAAAAATAGTAGCAAAATAGCGTGCAATAACAATGAATTCTTCGAAAAATCCTTCAAATCAAGTACAAGGATGCACAATAAATTCCAATATCAATCAAGGATATCCTGACGAAAAACAAGTATAAAAACATGAGGAAAAAATAACAATATTAACATGCGAAATTGAGCGTTTAAAATTTGTATTGGAACAAAAAAACGTCACAATATAAGAAAATATGCAATAATATGAGTAAAACGTATAAAAAATTATTTAAGAAATTTAACGTTTAAACTGTTATTCGGAAGAAATGAAAAATTAATATGAGATGAAAATATAAGAATTATCATAAAAAATAATCTAAAATGAAAATGAAATAAATAATCTTAATGAAAATTTAAATTAATAAAATATAATCTTACTATCTTAATAAGAAAAAATAATTTTTTTGAATTCTTAATTGGAATAAATGAATTAGGAAATTAATAATTATGAAACTTCTTTGTCTAATTTTAAAGAAATTCTAAATGAAAAAGAAGAATAAATTCATAATTTGGAAGAAAATACTAATAGAATGAAAATTTAATTCGAAAATGAAAAAAATCAATTCGAAAATGAAAAATTTTAATTAGTAAATTAAAAAAGTACAATAGAAAATTAATTTGAAAATGAAAAATTTTAATTAGAAAATATAAAAAATTAAAAAAATTTACTAGAAAATGAGAAACAATAACTAGAGAAATAAATTAGTGAAAAAAATCATGTAATTATTTAATTAGAAAGCAAACTTAATTGTACTAATGAAGATTTTTATAAACTGTAAAAAAACTTAGAAGATTTATAAAACAATAAAAATTAAGATAAATAGCTAAATGAATAAGATAAATTAGTAGAGGAATTTACTTATAGATATAATACATTTTTAATATAGTATGTTATAAAGTGCTCTTGTTTAGAATTCTTACATGAATAAGTTACTTATTTAAATACAAATTATTAAATTCATTGTAAAGAAATTGGGAACTTAAACAATTAAATTAATTAAAATAATCATTAATATGAAGAAGAGATCAGAAGTTAAGAAAATAAATTATAATAAAGAAATTAATAGCATTAAAAATAAATATAAGAATAAGATAATGAAATTTAAGATTTAAAAAATAAAATTCTTAAATAATAGAATGTATGTAAATGAAAGAAAATTAAGTATTTAATTTTATATTTTTTTTTTAAAAAAAAAATAAAACAATTAGTATAACTAATAAAATTAAACAATATAAGAATTACAATAATTACTTACTTAGTCATAAAATTAAATAAATGAATTAAGCAATAAAAAAAATGATTTATGTGAAAAAATTATAAAATTTGAAAATAAAGTAATGAATATAATTAATAAAATATTAAAAAAAAAAAATATATAAAATATATATATATATATTTAATATTAATATTATACATTTATATTATATATAAATTAATATTTTTGTTAATATTTATTATGAAAAAAAGATTACAATGTCAATTACAGAAAATGAACGTTTAAATAAAAAATTATAAAAATATGAATAAATTCAATATTAAAAAGATGAATAAATATAACAACTTTCACAAATGAATTAATAATTTTAAAATTAATATGAATTTTTAAAATCATAATTAATACAAAAAGAAAATGAACACTCTTAAAGTGTCTAAAGTGAAATGCTTGAAAGTTAAAGAGCATTATAAACATATTCTTAGATGAAAGTATTTTTATTAGAAAAACAATTTTTATCGAATGTTGAATTAGAAAGACTTTATTCAGAAAACATTTTCTTATAACAACATTAAACTCAATTGTATGACTAAAAACAATAATAATATATGATTCTTTAATAATAATACGATAATTTAGAATAATTTAATGAATCTTTGAATATTTAAATTGATAATGTAAAAAAACAATTAATTTCTGCTGAATAATAATTAGAATAATCAAATCATGAAAAAGAATAATTAGTGATATGCATTATTTAATTAGAAAACCAATTTAAATAATAAAGTTTATAATTAGAAGAAAACCATGATAAATAAAAAAATCTCGAGTAAGAAATAGAATAATAAAAAATAAAAATGAATACTATGATTGAATAATATATTATTGAAAATTCTAAAAATTAATCTGAAATTACTCAATTTTAAATTATAGTTAAAGAATTAGAAAAACAAATATTTATTTTAGAAAAAGAAAAATAAGAACTTGATAAATAAGCAAAAGAAAGAATAAAATAAATTGAAGAATGGAAAGTAAAAATCTTTTAGTTTTTTTTTTTTTTATAATTTTTTTTTTTTTTTTTTAGTTAAAATATGGTTGTGGAAATGAAAATAATAATGAAAATTTATAAAAAGAATATGAAAATTTAAAAAAATATGTGTATGAATTAGAAGAATAATAAATTTTAAATGATGAATAAATTAGAAATTTAAATGTATAAATAAATAAATTTGAATAAGAATAAAAAGCAATGATAACAGAAAAAGATAAATTATTTAGACTTCTTGAAAATAGAAAAGTTGAAATAGAGAAAAAAAATAAAGAAATATAAGAACTAAGAGAAAGAATATCTGCTTAATAAGATTAAATTATGTAACAAGAAGGTGATTTAATATAAATTCATGATTAAATTTAAATGTAATAATTATAAATTTATAAATAAATATTACTATCTTTCTTTATTTTATTTAAATTAGGAATTAAAGCTTATAATTTAATTAATAAATGTAAAAATTTGAAAACTCATTCAAAGAAAAATACTAACACTTACTAAATAAATAAAATCCTTTAGAAACAGCAAATAAAATTAATTATAATAGAGTTTAATCTGAATAAGCTATAAGTACTAATACATATATTAAAAATAATAATAAATAAGATATAAATAATGAAAATATAATATGAACTATAATATTCAATATATAGAAAAAAAAAAAACCTAATAAATTAACAACTTGTAATATCTATAGAATTTTTTATTTATTTTAATTTATATTTTTTTTAAATTATATTAAAAAATATATAACAAATAAATATAATAATATATTTTATAAATATTTATTTTATTTTTAAAATATATATATAATTAATAATATATAAATATCAAATTATTAATATATAAAAATGTTTTTGAAAATTTTCATATATATATTTAAAAAATAAATAATATAATTTTTATTTTTATAAATATAAATACTAAATTATCAATCTTAAGAATTATTAAAAATATAGTTTATAATTATTAATAATAAATAAGAAGAAAAATTTATACATAAAATAAATAAAATGGTTTAAAGAAATTATTATAAAAATATTATATTTAGTAAAACAATTATATTATTATTATATATATTAATTATAAATACGAATATAAAATTATAAAAATTAATATTATATTTTTTATAAAAATTTTATTTTTATATTTTTTATTTTTTACAAATAAATTTTAAATAAAAAAATGTATCTTTTTGTTTGATTATAATTTTTCCTATCTATAAATAGACAAATAGTGATATAAGTTTTGTTGTCGGCCATACTAAGGTGAACACACCGGATCCCATTCGAACTCCGAAGTTAAGCGCCTTAAGGCTCGGTTAGTACTAAGGTGGGGGACCGCTTGGGAAGTCCGAGTGTCGACAGCCTTTTTTTTTAATTTTATTTATTTTTTAATTAAGTAAATAATTAATTATAAGATATTAAATATATTTATACATTATTATATTTAATTAAAAAAATTTTATTTTTTAATATATATATATTAAACAAATATATATATATATATATATATATATATAATAATTATAGTAATATATCATTTTAAGTTTATATACAATTTATTATTATTTTATATAAAATTTATATATTTTTTTTTAAATAAATATGTATTTATCAATTCTTTTTTATTCTACTTTAGCTATTAATTTTTCCAAAAAAAACAAACTCTTTTTTGTTTTTAGGGCTAATTTATTCTTCTAAAAACAATTTTTCTTAATTTATATTTTCTTCGATTTAATTTATTTATATTTTTAAATTAAGAAGTTTTTATTTATTTTAAACTTAAATACATTAGGTTAATTTTTATTAATTTATCTTATCATTTTTTTCCATAGCATTATTAAAAATATTATTTCCTTAATCTTAATTAAATGAAAAAGAATTTTTTTAATTACTTTCAGTTTTTTATTTATTTTTATTAGATAATCTATATTATTTCTAATTATCATTTTAAAAACTTTTTTAAATAAATTATTTTATAGTCTATTAATTAATAGATATTTTTTTATTTTTTAATTATTTTTTTGGTATGATATTTTATTAATTAAAAACATTATTTTATTTTATTTCTTCTTTTTTCTCTTTTTATTCCTAACCTAAAATAAATTGATTATTATATTAATTTATGTTAATATTAATATTATTATTGTTATTATTATTATTATTATTATTTATATTATTATTATTAATAATATTTACATTATTTTTATCTTTTAATTTTGATTATTTAGTTTCATAATAAATCTTTTATTTTATTTCACTATCAACTTATTTATTATTTTTTTAATTTTAAACTAATGAATGATTGAGTGAATTTTTATTCTCACAATTAGATTCTTATAAATTCGATTCTTCTTTAATAAATTTAGCTGTTTCATTATCATTTTCATCTCCTTTGACCAGTTTTTATTAATGTTTTAAAGAACTTAATTCTTTCTGGGATTAAATTAATTAATTTTGAAAGATATTAGGTTTATAATGGTCAAATTATAATTATTAGCTATTATTATCATCTTCTCCAATTGAGTTATTTGCAATATTAATATCCTACTCTAAGTTTTTATTTTCATTTACATCCTTATGGAATTACTATGGTGTATTATATCTTTCAAAAGAATTATTTTTATTTAAGTTTTTAAAATTTTCGCTAAAATCAAAAAACTCAAATTTTTTTTATTAATTTTTTGATGATTGACATGATTTTTTATCCAAAGTAAAATGTGTAAAATAATCATTTTATTAAATATAATAAAGATTTTCAGCACTTTATTATTCCTATGAATTTAATAGATTGTGTTAAAATTAAGGCTTTTATTGTTTTTATTCTATATGTTTTATTTTGCTTATTAAATCGAATAACTAGTTACAATTTATTGATGATTTTGTGTGTTATTTTAATTCATTTATTATTTCTTTTAGACTTAATCCTATTTCCGTATATTTTTTTCTATATTAAGCTTCTTCTATTAATTATATATTCTTTTTTTTATTTTATAAAAGTTAAAATAATATAAAAATATAATATTTTTTTTTTATTACTTCTTGATTTGTTAATAATGTGCTTATTAATTAATTTATTAATATTTCTCCATCATTTTATATTTATTAAAATATTTATCGAATTTATATTAACCAATCTATTCTACTCATCATCTTATCCATATTTTGTTATTATTATTTTATTATATTTTTATCTGAAAGAGATATGTTTTTGAATAGTTTTTATGAATTTATTTACTTAATATTTATTGGGCTAACTAAAGATTTTTATTATTTAGATTTTGATAGTTTAATTTTTTCTTAAATTTGACTTTTTAAAAAACTAATATTTTTTGTTTTTATTTATTAATCATTGTTTTGTGTTAATGAATTATTATTAGAGATTATTGTTATATCTTTATTTGCTTATTATGCAAATTTTTTCAATGTTTATATGTAATTTTCGTTTATATCTTTTTTAAATATAAATATTTAAATAAATTATTTTTTTAACAAATATATTTGTTTAAAATTACTATTTTTAGATAAATTAAGCAATTTTATTTAATTATTATCATTTATTAAATCGAAAATTTATTCTATTTTCTATATATATATATATATATTAAAAATATAACATTACTATTAAATAATATTATAATTACTTCTAATTTATTTTAACTCAAATCAAGTGATTATATAAATTAATCATACTTTTTTTTTTAAAAAAATAAAAAACATTAAATATATTTTGTTTTGTTTTTTTTAAAATAAAATATTACCTATATTGTTTAAATAAATGGATAAATATCACAATCTTTAAGATTTTAATTTGCTAGATAAATATTAATGTATACTACTTAATCTTTTAATTAATTTAATTAAAAAATTATTTTATAAATTTAATTTTTTTTTACTATTTTATGATTCTTTAAATATGTTTAAAATTGATAAATGCGGAGTGATATCTTAGTTTAAACAATTTTATAGATATTTTATTTTCTATTAGTTTATCACTTGTTTGAAATTCACTATTTTATATTATTTATTTAGTTTTTATTTAAAATGAAATTTTAAATAATTTACTAAAACAAAAATGTTGTTTCTTGAAGTTATTATTTATTTATTTTTTAAAATGTGTTTTTTTTATATATTAGATTTTCTTTTTTTTTATTTAATAAATGTTAAGTAAATTTAAAATACAAAGCAGATATAAATAATATAAAATATTGTTTTATTTATATTTTTATATTTTTTGTGAGCCTTTTTTAAATTTTGAATTATTAATAAAAAATTTAAAAAAATAATAAAAATAGAAAATATAAAGAATAAATTATTTAAAAATTATATATTTTTAAAGTATAATTGACTATAACTTTTTATTGATTTTATATAATTAAATAATAGCTATGATATTTTGATAAAAAAATGTGCTTTGGCTTATTATTTATAAATTTTCTTAAAAAAAAAATAATAAATATTATCTAAAATCATCTTAATAATAACTTTTTTTTATAAATAACTTTTTTTTAAAAATATATTTTTATTAAAATACCCAAATAAATAAGAAATTTAGAAATTATTATTATTATTTTTAAACAAAAGCCTATAAACAAATATAATAATAATAATAATAAAAAATTAAATAAATAAAATTATTAATTTTTTTAAAAAATAAACTTAATAGATTTATAAAATTGAAAAAATTTAATGCTTTTATAAATAATTTCACCTATTAATAATAGGTGACTACATTTCACTATATTCATCTTTCCCATAAACATCTAAGCTAATATTAGTCGTATCTTACTTAATTAAAATCGCACTAGCAGCACTTAATGCACTTACAATAAAAAACGACAAGAACGGTCCTTTATCCCCAAAATTAAAAAACCAAAAAGTAATCCAAGGCATTAAAACGCCTCCCATTCTACAAACTGAATTATTAAGTCCAGTCCCAGCTGATCTTAACGCAGTTACATATACTTCGGCAGTAAAAGGGTACATAATCCCAAAACAATAATTAATAAAAAACTTAACAAACCCAATAAGTGTAAAGAAAATAAAATTAATATCATTAATAAAATAAATAGATAAAGAGACTAAAGAACATAACAAATAACTAAAAATAAGACCTTTTTTCCTTCCATATTTAGAATTATCAATGGTAAAATAAACCAACAAATTAGAAGGCAGTTGAGCAAAACAGGATAAGAAAATTCCGAAAAAATCAATCGAGTTATTCTTTTAGGTATGTTATTCTTAATTATTATTTCTTAATTTAATAATAATAAAAGGTAGTACATACATAATACCATAATAAATAAAACTTAAACTAAACCACATTACCATTAGTTTTATAGTTAAAGCGTAATTTTGTTTATTAAATAATTAAAGAATTTATTTTTCTTATTATTTTTTTTATTCCTCATATTAATTTTTCGACCACTCAATTAATTATTATTTTTCATTTAAACTTAATTATATATACCCTAAAGGATTATTTTTTTTTCCCATGAAATCTAAATTCTCAAAAACTTCTTCTTAATTATTCTATCTGCAACATAGTAAAAATCTTGGACTTTCAATAAGATATTTTTACGACAAAAAAAAGGCTATTATGGATGGAATAGTGCTTAATATTAGCATCATTCTCCAATTTCCCTATGTGAGGTTTTTTAGGAAAATCATAGCTAATAATATTGCCCCTATTTCTCCTAAAGCGAACATATTTAAAATTAATGTGAACGTTTTTCCTCTAGATTCCTTGGGTATTATTTCTGTTGTATAGCATGATATTAAAGGACATACTAACCCCGTACTTATTCCAAACAAACACCTCAGAGTTGTAAACTACATGTAGTTTTTGCTAAATGCACTTAAAAAACCTGTAAAAATTTACATTATTATTGCAAATTTAGCAGTCTTTTTTCGACCAAATTTATCTGATATATAACCAAATATAAATGCTCCTAAACCCCACCCTAGAAATATCATTGAACTTATAAATTGTATTTATGTTTATGATATATTCCATTCGTTTTTTATTATTGGAAGTACAAATGCAACTACTATTACTTCAGCTCCGTCATAAAAATATAAAGAAAAAAAACAACTAATTATTAGATATTAACTTATTCCTAAACCTATTTTTTTTGATAATATTTCATCAAAAAGCTATATGTTTTTGTCTTTTAATAATAGTCTTTTCATATTTTTATTATTTATTTAAAGCTTAAAATATTAATTACATTAAAATAAATAATTAATACGAAAAAAAAAAAAAAAAAAAAAAAAAAAAATTAATTATTTTTATATTAAAATAAATTATATTAGTTTTAGTCAAATAAAATTTTATATTAATTAATTATTTATTTACAATTAATAAAGATTTTTGTTTACAAAGAAATAAAAAAATTCATAATTTATATTATTAAATTTATCAAATTATAACATAATTTACACAATTAAATTTAAAGTCAAACTTAATTTATCTATAAAGTAAATAAAATCAAAATAAAAAACAAATAAAAGAACTGAAAGAAGAAAAAAATATCCATCAATTTATCGCTAACATTTTCAATCATTTATAAGGTTAAATTTCAATTTATTATTCTTCTTCTTTGCCATAAATATCCAAACATTTATGAGTAGTATCATATTTAATAAAAAATACACTAATAGCACTTAACCCACTGACAATAAAAAACGACAAAAACGGTCCTTTATCTCCAAAACTAAAAAACCAAAAAGTAATCCAAAGCATAAAAACACCTCCTAGCCTACAAATTAAATTATTAAACCCAGATCCAGTAGCCCTTAATGTAGTTACATAAATTTCAGCAGTAAACGGGTACATAATACAAAAACAATAATTAATAAAAAATTTGACTAAACCAATAAGTGTAAAAAAGAGAAAATCAACATCATTGTTAAAATAGATTAATAATGAAATTAAAGAACATAAAGAATAACTAAATAAAAGCCCTTTTTTTCTTCCAAATATAGGATTATCTATAGTAAAATAGACTAATAAATTCGAAGGAATAGAAGCAAAAGAGGAAAAAAAAATTCCCATAAAATCAATATTTTCTTCTTATTATTATTAAGTTTATACTTATTCTTTTTTTCTAATTTATATAATTATAAATGGCAAAACATACATGATCCCATAATAAATAAAACTTAAACTAAACCACATCACCATTAATTTTATAGTCAACTAAAAGTTCTATTTGTTAAATAACTAAATAATTTATTTATCTTTTTAATTACTTTACATCTAATACATCGTTTTTGACTATTAAATTAAATTCTCCTTTTCATTCAAACTTAAAGGTATATAAAATTAACCATTATTAATTTTTCCCATTAAATCTAAATTCTCAAAAACCTCATTTAGATTCTCTTATTGGCAACAAAGTTAAAATCTTGGACTTTCAATTAGGTATTTTTGTGACATAAAATAAGCTATAACCAGTTACCTTTTGTAAGGCTTTACAAGAAAATCATAGCTAAAAATATAACAGATAATTCACATAAAGCAAACATATTCATTATTAAAGTAATAACTTTTCCACGGGATTCCATTGGTACGATTTCAGTTGTGTAACAAGATATTAGAGGACTTATTAAACCTGTACTTACTCCAAATAAGAACCGAAAGATAGTAAATTAAATATAATTTGTACTAAATGCAGATATTAAACCGGTTATTATTTAAATTATTACTGAGATTTAAGCCATATTTTTTCTACCATATTTATTTGTAAGTTATATAGCAGTTAGAGAGCCTAATCCCCATCCTAAAAATATCATAGAACCTATAAATTGTATATTTTCCTAAGAAAGATTCCATTCATTTTTTATTATAGGAAGAATAAATGCTACTACAATAGATTCAGCACCATCGTAAAAGAATAAACAAAAAAATGAACTTGTTATTAAATATTAAGATTTTCCTAAATTTATTTTATTAGATAATAATTCATCAAAATATTATAAATTTTAATATTATAAAAGATTATATTACATTTATTTAGAAATATATAAGTATAAATAATAATTTAAAAAGATATATATGTTATAAAACAATTTTTAAATAATAATATATTATAAATAAATATATGTATATATATATATAAATATATATGTTTATATGTTTACATGTTTATATGTTTATATGTGTATATTTTTATATGTTTATATGCGTATATTTTTATATGTTTATATGTTTATATGTTTATTGTTTTTATGTTTATATGTTTATATGTTTATATGTTTATATTTAATATGTTTATATGTTTATATGTTTATATGTTTATATGTTTATATGTTTATATGTTTATATGTGTATATGTTTATATGTTTATATGTTTATATGTTTATATGTTTATACGTTTATATGTTTATATGTTTATATGTTTATATGTTTATATGTTTATATGTTTATATGTTTATATGTGTATATTTTTATATGTTTATATGTTTATATGTTTATATGTTTATATTTTTATATGTTTATATGTTTATATGTTTATATGTTTATATGTTTATATGTTTATATGTTTATATGTTTATATGTGTATATGTTTATATGTTTATATGTTTATATGTTTATATGTTTATATGTTTATATGTTTATATGTTTATATGTTTATATGTTTATATGTTTATATGTGTATATTTTTATATGTTTATATGTTTATATGTTTATATGTGTATATTTTTATATGTTTATATGTTTATATGTTTATATGTTTATATGTTTATATTTTATATGTTTATATGTTTATATGTTTATATGTTTATATGTTTATATGTTTATATGTTTATATGTTTATATGTTTATATGTTTATATGTGTATATGTGTATATTTTTATATGTTTATATGTTTATATGTTTATATGTTTATATGTTTATATTTTTATATTTTTATGTTTATATGTTTATTTGTTTATATTTAATATGTTTATATGTTTATATGTTTATATTTTTATATTTTTATATGTGTATTTTTTTATATTTTTATATGTATATATTTTTATATGTTTATTTGTTTATATGTTTATATGTTTTTATTTTTATATTTTTATATGAGATATTTTTATATGTTTATATGTGTATATTTTTATATGTTTAATTGATTATATGTTTATATTTTTATATGTATATATGTTTATATGTTTATATGTTTATATGTTTATATGTTTATATTTAATATGTTTATATGTTTATATGTTTATTTTTTTATATTTTTATATGTGTATTTTTTTATATTTTTATATGTGTATATTTTTATATGTTTATTTGTTTATATGTTTATATGTTTTTATTTTTATATTTTTATATAAGTATATTTTTATATGATTATATTTGTATATGTTTATATGTTTATTTGTTTATATGTTTACATGTTTATATGTATATATGTTTATATGTTTATATTTTATATATTTATATGTTTATATGTTTATTTGTTTATATGTTTATATGTTTATATGTTTATATTTTTATATGTTTATATTTAAATTTGTTTATTTTTTTATTTGTTTTTATGTTTATATTTTTATACGTTTATATGTTTATATGTTTATATGTTTATATGTTTATATGTTTATATGTTTATATGTTTATATGTTTATATTTTTATATGTTTATATTTAATTTGTTTATTTGTTTATTTGTTTTTATGTTTATATTTTTATACGTTTATATGTTTATATGTTTATATGTTTATATGTTTATATTTTTATATTTTTATATGTTTATATGTTCATTTGTTTATATGTTTATATGTTTATATGTTTATATTGTTATATGTCTATATTTATATGTTTTTATATTTATATGTTAATATGTTTATATTTTTATATGTTTATATCTTTATATATATATATTATATTTATTTAAAACTATTTTATTAATTAAATAAGGTATTTATATAACTATTATAATATTTTAATATATAATAATATTTTTTTTAATTTTATTTAATTAATTATATATAAATAAAAAAAATATATATTTATTCTTTATATGTATTATTATTTTAATTTATTATATTTTTTTTTTTAAATTATATTATATTATAATTTTAATTGTTTATAAAAAATATTTTTTTTTATTTTTAATTAATTTAAGTTATTTTTATTTCTTTAAAAAGAATATATATATAATTTTATTGAATAAAATTAAAAAATTTTCCTTAATTTTATTTATATTTTATTATAATTATATTAAATTATATCTATAAAACGAATTATTTCTTTCATTTTTTCTATTATATAGAATCTTTATAATTTAAAGAATCTTAGCTTTTTTATAAATCTATTGCTTCTTTACTATCATCTCTTTTAATTTCAATTTATTTAGAATTTTTTTATTCTTATCTATAATCTATTTTATTATTATAATTAAAAAATTAAAAAATATTTAAAAAGTTAATTAATATAATATATGTTATGAAAGTTAAACTTAATAAGCATTAAACATCTACTCTACTTAACAAATTATGTAAAGAATTTAAATAAATATCTGCTAAATAATCATTTAAAGCCGAATAATGTTCAATAACTTAATTATAGCAATCAATTAATTTCAATACATTTTCAATATTGAATTTATGCTTAATTTCTTCTTCATACTAATAAACGCTTTAAGTTAATTTTTCAATTTATTGTTTTTTAATATCCCATTAAGATCCGAAATTCATGTAGGAATTACTCCATATTTTAATTAATTAAAACTATTAAATTTTTTTAAAATTTATTTAATAATAATATCAGGTTCTGCCATTTAAAATGTTTATTCATAATATTAATAATAACCATTAACTTTTTAATAATTTTCCATTTAAATAAAAGCTTATTGGGCTCTTCTTTTTTCTTTTATTTCAACCAAATTTTACAAATCAGAAAATCAATTTTACTTTCCATTGTTCTTTTCTTCAGCATCAAAATTAAAATGAGCGTCTGTAATTCCAATAATTCTGATATATATATATATATATATATATATATATATATATATTATTATTTTATTTATTATTTATTTTGTAATTATTTATTTTTTTATATATTCTTTTTATGTAAAATACCTAACATTTAATTTTAGAAAGAAATTATCTTCAAATTATACACATGGATGTCTAAATAGAGCGTCAAAATGTTTTAAATCTTCTAATTTATAATCATGTCCGATATAAAATTTACCCAATCTCTAAATGTATAAACTATTTCTTTTATTTTAAGCTATATTTTCTATAAATTATATTAATTTTTCAATTATATATATTAAAGTTATTTAATTATTCCATTTATGGTTTAATATATCATTTGAAAAATCTCTTCCATCTGAAAGCGAAGGATTTAGAAACTTTTATTATTTTTTTATATATAATTTTTTTTTTATACGTTTGTTCTACAATAAATTCTTGTCCCCTTTTGTGGATAAAACTTTTAATTAATAAAAATTTCGAAGTTTATAAGTTATTAATTTGTTAACTCTTTACAAAAACTAAAATATTCTGTTTAAATGCCAATTATTATAGAAATATTATTTTCTGAATGTTCTAAATCTACTTTTACATTTTTTTGACCTGCATTTGTTAGTAAAATACTTAATTCTTGTTATATATATTTATAATATTTAATATTATAAGAAATATATTAATTTAATTTATAAACCATTTTTAAATCTTCTTCTTTAATCTTCGTATTAAAAAAAATTATCTATTATGTAATCTAAAGTCATATTATATTCTTACTCTTATTCTAATGGTAATAATTATTGTTCTTATTCAAGTTAATCTGGTTAATTTAAATATTATTAGGTTTCATTATTTATAGAATCCATTTTATAATAAATTTTTGATTTATTTTATTTATATAGAAATTATAAAAAATAATTATAATAAAATATAAATATAATAATTAATATAATTAAATATATATATAAATATATATTTATATATATATATATATATATTGCTTTTATACTTTTTTTTTTATAATATATAAATATCATTTTATTTTAATATTTTTTTTTAAATTTTATTTTAATCTTATCTTTTAGAATTTATTTATAAATATTTTAATTTTTTTTAAATGTAGTATTTATATCTATTTTTTTTTTAAGTTTAATTTATTTTATTTTTATTTATTTTTTTTTCAATAATTTTTTTTATAAAACAATTTATTACAAGTTTTTATAATTAAATTTTTTTTAAGTATAATAGAAACTTAAATTAATGAATTATAATCCTTTCGATATCGAAAATATAATAACAGATAGATGGAAAAAAGAATATTATTACACATCTTTAAGTGTATTTTCATAAGCAAAAGAGTATTCTGATATGATGGTAAGATTACAAAATCGAAATTTATAAAAAACAGATTTTTAAAATAGGGAAATATTATTTTAAAATAAACTTGAAGAAGAAGGTTTATTTTTTATTTTTAATATAAATAAATTAAGCAATATTAAAAAAAATATTTTAGAAATATTCCCTAATTACTTTTATTGGGCTAATTAGCATTTTGTATCAAATAAAACTTTAGATAATTATGCAAAATATGCAGAAATAAATAAAAAATGTTAAAGAAGAAAAATGGAATTTTGGAAAAAATTTAGCAAAATAGAACCGACAACATAAGAAAAAATATAAACTAGAAATATAATAAAATAAGTAAATAAAAAAAAAATTAAAATATAATAAAAAAATTTAGAAAATTATGGAATATAAAACACCTTCAATCACTGGATTTTTTGCATTTGCTTTTGCAAGTATGTTTTTTTTTAAAATAAGAAAAACAGCTAATCATTAAAGAGTAGTTTTGCTTTTTTTAAGTATTAAAAAATATATTTATATAAATATTTTAATATTTATAATTGTAAAATAGGTGCATTTTGCGGAAATTTATATGCAAATTACAAAAGTATTTTTATTTTTTTGTATATATTAATTTAATAAAATAATACAATTTTCAAAAATATATAAGATTCCGAATAAATATTTAATGATTTACCTCGATTACCTAATTAAGAAGCAGAATTAGAAAAAGATAAAATACTTAGTTATTGTTTTTCTGTAGACGTATAGTAATATTTTTATCATAATTATTATCATAATTACTATTATAATTATTATTATTTTTATTTTTATAATTATTTTTATTATTATTTTTATAATTATTTTTATTATTATTTTTATTTTTATTGTTATTATTATTATTATTATTATTATTATTATTATTATTATTATTATTATTTTTTATTTTAATTATATTTTTTTAACTACAATTTATAATTAATTAGATTATAGTCCAAAGTATTTTTAGATTGAATTTTTCAAATTTATATTTTAATATATAAATTTTTTATAATTTAATATATAATCATTTTTTATTATTTATTTCTTAAAAATATATTTTTTTATTTAATATACTAAAATTTAAAACTAATATTTTATAAATAAATCTATTTTTGATATTTTTATTTTATAAAAGTATATTAACATATAAAAAATAAAAAGTTAACTTTTTAAATAAATAAAAAATGGTTAATTTAAATTTAATAATATCAGGTAATGAAGATACTGATAATATTATTTAGCAAATAATAAATTAAGACTAATTATATTTATTAAAATAAGCTTTAGAAATTTGTATAAATAAATAAAATCATTTAATATATATTTAAATTAACAAATTATATAAATTATTTTTATTATAATTTTTAATAATAAAGTAAGTAAAGATGATTAAAAGTTAGTTTACACATAAAAATTATTAAGAAGTTTAATAAACTCATTTAAAAATAACAATAAATATTTCTCAAATAAAATACTTAAGCCACAAGGAGAATTTTTAGTTAAATTATTCAAGGAGAAAATGTTTTTCGAAGATGAAGTTTTTTTTTTTAAATAAAAAAAAGGAATAAAAAAAAAATAACTAAAAAAGGTATATAAAATAAGATGTTAACTTGCAGAAGTATATGATGCATTGCAAGAGCATTATTTAGCTGGAAAAATATTAACAGAAATTAATTATGAATCACCCAAATTGTAATTTTTTGTTTATTTTTCTTTTCTTTATTTATAATAAATAAAAAAATATAAATTTATTTCTTTTAAATTATAAAAATTATAAAGAAAACTAACAATAGAAGAAAAAGCTTAAAGATATATTTAAATAATATAATATTTTTATGAAGACGATGATGATATTTCAGCTGATCCATGGGTAACTAAAGCAGGGATGATAAATTATAATTCAATTAATTCTGAAAAACAATAATTACTAAAATTATAATATGAAGTATTATTTGCTAAAAACTAAGATTATTAAAAAAAATTCCTTTAAGCTGCACAAAAATATTATAGTGTGACAACAATACCTAATATAGATCATGATGATGTTTCTTAATTGCTTAATAGTGCAGTTTAATGTGCAATTTTAGGTAATGCAGGACCTTAAAGAACTGCAATAATGGCAAAGTTTTATAAAGATGATAGAATTCATACAACTTAAAATTTCGAAATATTAGAATTGACGTATATTAATTTTATTATAATAAATAATCAAAAAAAAAAAAAAGGTATATGTAAATGATTATTAATAAAAATTAAAAAGAAAAATTCTAAAAAAGTCTAAAAAAACATTAATTAATAGAAATTAGAGAAGGTTATACAATTCTTGACGAAGCTATACTTTAACATAATATAATTGCTGTTTCTAAAATTTATGAAGATATTTCAATAAAACAATTATCTTAATTAATATAATCTGATGAAGAAAATGTAATTAAAATAAATGCATATATATATATATATAATATATATATATAATATATAAATATATATATATATACATAAATTTATATATATTTTTATATTTATAATAGACTGAATCTATTGTACAAAAAATGATTGAAGAAAAAAGAATTAATGCTAATATTGATTAAATAGATTAAATCATTACTTTTCTTTAAGGTTATATTTTTTATTTAATTTATATATATAATATTTTAAAAATATTTTTAGATGAAATAATTTCTTTGAATTATAATGATAGAGTTAATAACTTTTGTTCTAAAGTAAATGAATTTTATTTAAAAATATCGACTAAATATTGAAATTTATATTTTTTTATAATATAAAAATATTAAAATCTTTTATATATTTAATTTTAATTTTTATAAAATTAAACATTTATTTTTTATTTATTAAATAATGAAAAAATTATTTATATATATATTTTTATTAAAAATAATTTTTTTTATATAAATTAGAATATAATATAATAAAATAATTATTAAAGATATTTTAAATAATAATAAAAATAAAATATTTTTATTTATATTATTATCTCACAAATATTATTCCATTTTAATATTATTATAATTTTTAGACGTAAAAAATCTAATTATAATTTAGATTAAAATAATCCTTTATTTTTAACATTAACTTAAAAAAAATATATTTTATTTCTATGTAAATTTTTAAATATAAATAAAAAAAATGTTTAAAATTAAAAATATTGATAATATGTTTATTATTATATAAAAAAATAATGATATAAGTTTTGTTGTCGGCCATACTAAGGTAAACACACCGGATCCCATTCGTACTCCGAAATTAAGCGCCTTAAGTCTCGGTTAGTATTAAGGATGGGACCGCTGGAAAGTCAAAGTGTCGAAAGCCCATTTTTTATCATATATTTATAAAAAAAAAATTAGTAAAAATAATTATATATTTTTTATTTATTTTATATTTAAATAAAATAGAAAATGGCTGTCAAAACTCGGACTTCCCAAGAGGTCCCCCACCTTAGTACTAACCGAGCCTTAAAGCGCTTAACTTCGGAGTTCGAATGGGATCCGGTGTGTTCACATTAGTATGGCCGACAACAAAACTTATATCTATATTTGTATAATTATAGATAGTTATAAAAGAAAATAAATGATAAATGAATTAATATATATATGTTTATTATATTTATAATATATAATATATATATATTTATATATTATATATTCATTTATTTATTTATTTATTTATTTAATTTTTTTATTTTTAATTTTTTTTTTATTTTTGTTATTAATTTTGTTTATATACCTATATTTCACTTTTTTTTCTTATATTTAATATTAAATACATATTTTATTATTTTGTTTTATTTTTATTTATTTTATAAGTTTTTACAATTTATAATATTTGTTAAATTTATTTTAAATATAAATATTTTTACTAAATATAAATATAATTTAATTTATAATAATTTATTTTATTTTTTAAAAATATTTTTTTTATTTTTAAATAAAATCTAATAAAAATATTTAATAAGATTAAT
Organism: Ichthyophthirius multifiliis; assembly: GCF_000220395.1. Classification (NCBI taxonomy): domain Eukaryota; phylum Ciliophora; class Oligohymenophorea; order Hymenostomatida; genus Ichthyophthirius; species Ichthyophthirius multifiliis. The sequence goes on from NW_004085897.1 coordinate 115,619, forward strand.
ATAAATATATAAATTTAAATCATATTTATTCTTATATAATTTATAAAAAATATAATCCTTTACAAGTTTTTTAATAATCGTGTTTAATATATATAAAACAAACAAGTTTGAATATTTATTATAATTGCTAATCCTAATAAATAAGCAGTTTTTGCAATTCTTATTTTATCTTAATAAATTTATGTCATGATAAATATATAAGAACAAATATATATATTTACATATAGAAAATATATAATTAGTTCTTTTATGAAAAAATTTAATGCTTATAAAACAAAAAAAATATTTATTAAATCATTTTGTAATTTCGGATAATTAATGGCTAAAATTTTAATAGAATGAATACTTATTTATCGATAAAATAATAAATTATATTATATATTAAAGATAAGTAGAAAATAATTTTATTTAAAATAATTATTTAATAATTATTTATATAAAAATTAATAATATAAATAATTATTATTCTTAATAAAAAAAAAATTGTATAATTAATATTCTTAAAATAAAGAAAAATAAAAATAAAATGTTTAAATAAAAAAAAAATATAATTCAAAAAAAAAAAAGATTATAAAGATATAAAAATAAAAATTTAATAAATAAAAATTTATAATAATATAAAAAATAAAATATATAAATAATAAATAAAAAAAATAATTGAAATAATTAAAAAAAATTATGAAATAATTAAAAAAAATAAAAAAACTAAATAGGTATATATTTTTAAAAAAATATTAATTTTTATATAAAAAAAAGAAATAATATTTTTTTATTAAAATTTAATATCATATAATATATTAAAAATTATTCTTATTTTCAAATAACATTAAATATAATATTTTAATTATTAATTAAAATATTTAATAAATAATTAATTATTAGTAAAAAAATAGTAATAATAATAATAAAAATACTAATAATGATAAAAATAATAATAATAATAATAATAAAAATAATAATAATAATAATAATAAAAATAATAATAATAATAATAATAATATCAATATTTATAATATTAATATTTTTTATATTTAATTTTTATTATACTTATTTATTTTAAGTAAAATTTATATTTTTTTTAATTACTTAAAATCTTCATTTTATATTCTAGTTTCATTTCTTTTAATTTTTAATATTAATTATATTATATTAAAAAATATATTTACTTTTTCGCACTATAGAATAACTTTTTACGAAATTTTAAAAAGTAATAAATGGCTATTCCTTTTTATTTATTTAATTCATTTAATTATAAAGTTAGATCTTATAAATTTTGAAATTTAGCAATTCCTTGCCCCAAGAAAGATGCTCATTTATAATTAAATTTATTACTATTAATATTTTTTTTATATATATATTTAATATATACCCTTCTATATTCAAATAAAAGCTTTTTTAATTATTATTTAATAATATTTTAGATATATAAATTTAATCTTAATTAGTTAATGAACAACTTTCTAATAAAAATTTTACTAATTTTAATTTCTGTTTATCTTATAAACTTTATTATATACATGTGATTTCTTAACTACTAATAGTATTGCTTTATAATATAGAATAATTTTTGAAAAGTTTTTTTAAATTTTTACCATTATTAATTCATTAAAATTTCTTCTAAAAAAGAAAAATCTTAAAGCGCATTCATTACCAAAGCTTTCAGATGTTATCCTTAAATCATATTTTTTATTTTATTTTAATTAAAAAAAAATTATAATTATTATTATATATATATTAAAAAAAATATATATATATACCTCCGCAATTAAAGGTTTAATTATTATATTTATTTTAATAATTATAAATTTATAGAATATTTCTTAATTTTTTTATTTTTTTTTAAGTTTGAAAAAAATAAACGAAAAAAATTTATTCGCAGATATCATATACTTAATTCTTAAATAATAATTACTTTTCTATAACATTTAAAACTTCGACAAACACTAAATCTCCGATATTAGCATTTAATTAAAATATACTTATTAAAAAAGATTTTAATAAATTTAAATGTTAAAAGTCTTTAGCAAATAATTTAATTCCTTTGTAAATAATTAATATTTATTTAATTTATGCACTAAATTTATAAGTATATAAAAGAATAAATAATATTTCAAAATACTTATATATATTATAGAAATTTTTAGAAAAAACAAATAAATTTATAAATATTACAATGTATTAAAATTTTAGAATTATCTAAAAGTTTTTAAAGACATAAAGAAATCATTTAATAAATGTATATAATAAATAAAGAAATATATATATATATATATAAATATATATATATATATATTATTCATATATATATTTATATTTTTTTTTATAATATGTATATTTTTTTTTTATATTTTTTTTTTAGATAATTTATATTACTTATCTAAAAACATATCATAATTATAATTTTTATTTATATTATTGTTAATAATTTTTAATAATATTTTATTTTTTTTAAATTTATAAATTTATATTTCCATATTATGTATATTTATAATTTTCTTTTAAATAAGATATAAAAATTTACAATTATTTATTTCATTTAAATTATTCTTAAATTATATTTTTTAAAGAATTATAATCTAGTTTAGTGCTCATCATATTTGCTGTTGCCATAGACATTTATGAAAGTTTAAAATATAATCTTTATCTTTATTCTTTTGTTCTTTTTTACAAATTTTCACTATTAATATTTTCATCTTATATGCTTTAATCTTTTATTAATTAATTTATGTAGAATTATTATTAAATTAACATATTTATTGATTCTCTTAAATATTTTATTGTTCTTCTATAGTATTTATATTTAATTTTATTTATTCCTTATTATCTTAAATATTAATATCTTATTATTATTCTTTTTATTATATAATTAATTTTAATTAATTTTCACATTAAACTATATTATTATTACAAGTATTTATCTATATATCTCCTTCACTTTATATTAATAGATTATCTTCTAAAAATAACTAATATTAATATATTAAAATAAAATATATATATATATGTATATATATATATATATATATATATATAT
>NW_004085896.1:0-11905 GCF_000220395.1 Ichthyophthirius multifiliis
ATAATTGATAAAAAATATATATAAAATCAAAAAAAAAAAATTAATTATTAAATAAATAATATTTAAGTTAATTAAATTAAAAAATGATGAAAATATTATTAATAGCAATCATAATAAATATAAAACAAATATATGCAATTGCTTGCGATCATGATCACGACGACGATATAAAAAAATTCCATAAAGAATTTGAAAAAGAATATTATAAGCATGTTCATAAAGATTAACCACGTAATCTATAAACAGGAACACCTTAGCCATATCGAATAACAGCAGACTATAGTCCTATTGATTTAGTGTCGCCTGTTACAATAACTACAGAATAAAAAAATTATTTAATAACTTTAGTAGAAACAACAAAAATATACTTTGCAAATTTAATAAAAGTAATCCCAAAATCTGGAAATAATAAATTCCCTTCTGGATGGTCAACTACTTGTATTAATGTAGCAGTACCATCAGCCGATTAAACTATAGGTATCCCTAACTCAGATTTACATCTTTATATTACTTATTAAAATAACCCTACTTCCACAGTACTTGCTAGTGCTAGTTTTTGTGCTATAGATTCTATATTTTAGAGGCCTAATTTTGGAAGAATTTAATTTAATATTGGATAAATGCCTGCTACATCAATGACTTTGTTTAGATTTAAAAGTAGAATAGAGACAACTGTTCATGAGACGCTTCATGTACTTGGATTTTCTGGATTTGCAATGTAATATTGGATAGATCCTAATACAAAAGTCCCCTATGGGTCAACTGGAGTGACTAAAATAACATCAACCTAAACTATAAGAACATTTTCTACAAATATTGTTTCCTCTCCTAATATTTTAAAGACTTCTAGAAAATATTTTAGTTGTCCAACTCTTTTAGGAATGTAATTGGAAAACGGAGGAGGAAGTGGTACTGCAGGCTCTCACTGGGAAAAAACTTTACTTTCAAATGAAATGATGAATGGAGAATCAGTCCCAACTGATGCTGCGCTTTCTATTTTTACTGTTTCACTTTTAAGAGATACTGGATTTTTTGCTGAAATTAATGAAAATTTTGCTTCTAATATTTATTGGGGAAAAAATAAAGGTTGTGATTATGTAAATAATGCTTGTAAAGGCATTTATAGATATTAGGAATTTGTTGACGGAAATACTGTTAAAACTTGTACTTTTGAATATTAAGGATCTGGTATTGGAGCTAATCCAGTTACTTTAGACACTTGTTTTTATATAATGCCTTATAGTAATAAATTATGTACTAATCCTGATAACAACTTATTGACAGTAAATAAATATGTTAATGACAGATATGAATTTTTTGGATATTAATCTAGATGTTTAAACTCTACTGCCAGTACAGGATTGTATGGATTTACAGATAGTATGAGATGTCATGATGTTACATGCGCTCCTGATTATAGTTATGTAACCATTAAACTTAGTTAACTTAACAAATCAATATAATGTACTAAAGAAAAGTAAGTTATATAAGTAGACCCTTTAGATGCAACAAAAGGAGCAATTACTTGTCCTGACAGCTTTTAATATTTCTGTGACTTCTAACCACTTTGTAAAAATTTCTGCAGTCAAAAGGGAGTATGTGTTAAAGGATTTTGTATTTGTATACCAGGATAAAGTGGAGAAGACTGTAATATACCTTGTCCTAAATATAGTGAAAATGGAGTCTGCGTAAATGCATGTTCTGCTGGAAAATTTGCAGGAATAGATAATGTAAATAAAATAAATCTTAGTATATATATATATATATATATATAAATATAAATTATAGACATGTAGGCCGACATGCTTTAATGGATTTTATAAAAATAATGGAGTATGTTCTTAGTGTCATTCTAGTTGTAGTAGATGTACTGGTCCGTTAGCAACCTAATGCACAGGTTGTTAATATTTAACTTACTTAGATGGTACTTCATGTGTAGAAACTTGCCCTTCTAATAAAATACCAAACGAATAAACTAAATTGTGCGAATCATGCTCTACTGGATGTTCGGTCTGCACTTCATCTACTACTTGCTCATAGTGTGATGCATCATTAAATTATGTTTTAAGTAATGGTATATGTGTTAAAAATATGATTTGTGATCCTTCTTGCTTAGCATGTAGTGGAACTGCTACTTATTGTACAAAATGTCCGTCTCCTTTATTTTTAGATAAAGTTCTTGCAAAATGTGTCGTTTCTACATCTTGTCCATCTACTACTTTTGCCAATACTACAAATTAAGAATGTACGAATTGTACATTAACAGGATGTACTAAATGTTTAAATTCTAGTACATGTAGTACTTGTGCTGTTGGATATAGACTAGTAGGATCTGTTTGCTCTAATTGTACTTCTCCATGTTTAACCTGTTAATCCACTAGTTCTACATCATGTCTTTCGTGTGAATTAATTACATAATTTTTGAATGGAACTTCATGTGTAACAACATGTCCTGTAGGCACATATCCTGACACTTTCACTAAATTATGTAAAGCCTGCTCTTTAACAGGATGCTCTGCTTGCTCAAGTGCTACTGTATGCACTACTTGTGCTAGCGGATATACACTTAGTAGCAATAATTGCGTAATCCCTTCTTTGTGCACATCTCCTTGTAAAACATGCTATTCTACAGACAAAACTATGTGCACTTCTTGTATTTCAGGATATTATTTATTTTATTAATATTGTTTTACTACATGTCCTTAAGAAACTTATTTAGAAACGGCAACAGGAATATGTTAATGGTGTTAATATGGTTGTTTAAAATGTGTAAACGATACTATTTGCACTATATGTGATACATCATATGGATGGTAATTATATAATAATTATTGTATTGAGGCTACTGAATGTTATGCGCCTTGTAAAACTTGTGTTTCATATAAACCCACTACTTGTACTGCTTGCTAAACTGGATATGTAAATATATATTTATTATTTCATATATTTATTTTAATATTTAGTATTTGTCTCTTAATTAATGTTTAACATAATGCCCTAATGGAACAAAGCCAACTACAGGTATTTGCTGACGTCCATTATTTTAATAAAAAATAATAATATATATTTATAAAAGATTTTTATTTTACATTATAATATAATATAAAACTAATTTTTTTTTATAAATTAAACCAATATTTTAATATTTTAAAAATATTTATATAAATTTTAATTAATAATTTTATATATTACAATATTATAATATTAATTTATATTTTCTTTAATAAATAAAAAAAATTAAATTAAAAATCAAAAAATTTCAATATGCACACTTAAATATAAATATTAAAATATTGATTAATTACAATACATAAATTAATTTAAAATTATTATTTTTAAAAAAATCAATCTAATTCTCTATTCATAAGAGCATTGTTATATTTTCTTCTTGTAATTTTAGAACATCCATTTTCCTATATATTAATAAAAAAAATAAGAAAATAATATATAATAACAAATATATTTACTTTATAAACATAATAATATTCACTACACTCAGTATTTTACTGCATTAATTTAATAAAATTATTATCATGTGAAATAATAATTAATTAAAACGATTCTTAGCCTTTTCTGCTTTCAATTAAATCACTAAGAGATTAAGCTAATTCTATTTTTAATTAAATAAAATTATATAAAATAAAATTATATAAATTTATATATATATATAAAAATAATTTTATATTATATATTATATATATATATATATATATATATATATATATATATATATATTTATTAATACTTATAGTATGTTCTTAATCTAAATTAGTAGTAGGTTCATCTAAAGCTAATATTCCACAATTAATAGTAAATGCTTCTGCTAAAGCTAATCTTATTATAATACATGCAAGTACTTTTTAACCTGAACTACATCTTCCTTTCATATCTATTTCTTTCAAATCATCCTAGTTTTTACCTATTATATACATAACGATTCTATAGTTAAATGATTTTCTTCCTGCTTAATTTTCTCCAACTTCTTCGGCTTTTATTTCAATTTTAGATATATCATTACCTTAATAAATTTTCTATTTTTATATTATTTTAAATATAGAAAAATATTATAACTCTCCATGTAGAAATAATAGTTTTATTAATTTAAAGCATTTTCTCTTTATGATAATTAATTAAAGTTTTTTCCAATTCATCAATATAAACATCAATATCATTACATAGACCATTTTTTATATCTAACTCTATTAATTTCTATGAATAGTCTTATTCTATTTTATCATAAGATTATAATATTTCTTACTATAATAGAAATATGTATAAATATAAATTTATATTAGAAAAAAAAAATAAAAAAAAATATATATATATAAATATAAATATATATATATATATTATTATTATATATATATATATATATTATTATATATATTATTATTTATTTATATTACATATAATTTTTCTATTTATATTAATTTATATTTGCTTCTTTCCTATAATTAAATAATTTTTTATTCCTCATTTTTACATAAATTTATTTCTTTTTCTATTTCATTTTATTTTTTTTACAATTAATTTATTATATTTTTCGATTATTTTAATTAAATTATTAACTCATCAATTTCTTAAATTAATTTCATGTAATAGTCTCCACATTAAAGTATTTTAATTTCTTTTTCAGCTTCTTCTATTTATTTATTTATATCTTATATTTATTTTTCATAATTTTATATATATTATTCTTTTATTTATAATTGTTATTATAAATTTTAATATTAATCTTCTTGATTATTTACTGATTTTTTAAAATTTTTCTTTTATTTATTTTTCTAAATTTCTTTCTATTAATTATATAAAATTTCAAACTAAGGTAAATTTTAACTTAAAACATTTTATATTGAATTAAATTTCTATTTACTTTAGAAAATTTATTCTTAAATTTTACTTTCTTCAATTTTAAGTCTCTATAAATTTTCATTATTCCCTATTTATTATATTTCTAATTCTTTTAATTTCATCAAAATCAAACTATTTTCATTTGTGGCTTTTTCTTTTTATTATTTCATTTATATAATTTCTTAATTGTCTTTATTTATTTAATTCTATAGAATACTAATATTTTATTAAATGAGTTAAATTTTAGTTTAAAAATTATTCTTTTAATTCTAAAAAATAATATACATACATTTATATATATATATTTTATATATATTTACATTAAATTAAATAATATTTTATTAAATACAATTAATTTCATTTTAAATTTTTTATTAATCACTAATTAGTATTTTTTTATCTATATCTTTGAAACTTAAATTTTACAAATCCTTAATAATTTTTTAATTTTCCTTAAAAAACCCTTAAATCTTTATCTCTTATTTCTTTATTTATCCATTCAATACTTCTACTTATCCATAAGCCATCAATTCTTTCTCTATTTTTTCTCCCATGGCTTCTTCTATTTACAATTCTGATTTAATTTTATTTATTTTGGCATTTTCTTATAAAAATATAATCTTTAATTTTTCTAAATCATCTTCTATTTATAAACTCTTTTAATTAAAATTTTCCAACTAAAAATATTAATTTTAAAAATCTTTCATTTTCATTTTTTCTTCAATTCTCGATTAAATTAAATTCTTCACTTCTAAAATTTCCTTATTTAATTTCCCTAAAACCTCCTCTTAATTCTCTTTAATTTTCTTAATGTTTTATTAATCAACTTACTATTTACAAAACCCACATTTTCCTTATTATTAACACTAAAAAACCATCCCATTATTCATTAAAATTTAGGCTTCTTTTGCCATTATAATTTTCTTCATTTCCTTTATTTTTATTTTCAAATCTTTAAATTTTTCACCAAAGACTTCACCTTAATTTACCTAAAGTCCCTTATTTTTTAAAAAATCCCTAACTTTGTACTTCTCTATTTCATTTTTTTCCTTTTCATTTTCACAGTTTTCTATTTTTGCCTTTATTTTATTTTATTCGACTTCTAAATTTTTCATTTTTTCTTTCAAAATTAACACATCCTTTTTATTTTTGTTTTTTTTTGTTTATATATTGATTATATTCGTCCCTAATTATTCCTCTAAATCTTCTTTTTCCTAAACTAAACTCAAGAGATCCTTTTACATTTACTAATACATCGAAAATACTGGCTAACTATTCAAAAGATGTATTTTTTCATTAATAGAATTATATTAAATTTATTTATTTTCTAAAACAGAATTTTCTTAATTAATTTGATTTTCTATTTTTTCAAGATTTTTTTTATTAATATCCATTTCTTATACTAAATTAGCCAAATTTTATTCTTTTTCAAATATTTTGGAACTATTTTCCATTTTTTCTTAAAAAGACTTTAAATTATTTTCATTTTGTTAATATTTTTATTGATTTTCGCATTAAACTTATATATTAGTTTAAATTTTATTTTAAAAATTTTAATAAGTCTATTAATTTTATTCAAATTAAAATTTTAAAGCTCCCTATTCTTCCTCATAAAAATTTCTATTTTAAACCTCGAATTTTTTCACCTAATCCAAAAGCAAATCTTCATTATCTAAATTTTTCTTTAAAATCTTATTTAATTCATTCTTATATTTCAAAATCTCCTAATTTACATTCGAATACTTCAAAATATTCATCATTTCTTTTATTTCTTTTATTTCTTCTTCCAAATCATTATTGTATTATTAAATAAGACTTTTTTATTATATAAAATCCTACTTTTATTTCAAAATTTCCTCTAATAAATTTTAAATTTCCTCTTTTTTTAATTCTTTAAAATAAGCCTATTCTTGTCCTATTTCATTTATTATTTTTCTCTTCTTTTTTTCTCTTTCTTCAATTTCCATTTCTATTTTAATTTAATTTCTATTTTCATTCTATATTTTTTCAATTATTTCCTACTAATCCCCTTTTTTTCCAAAATCTTCATTTAATTAATATAGTTTTTCTATTTTTCCTTTAATTCTAAACTTTCTTTTTATAATTCTTCTGTTTATTCTATTAATTATTATTTTTTAGTAATTGCATCTTCACTTCTTTATTTTAAAAATGTGTTTTCTGTTTTTAATTCTTTTATTTATTTTTTATATTCTCGTTGTTTCTTTTTTAATTAATCTTATAACTTCATAAATCTTTTTTTTAACAAAACAAAAATAATATTAATAATAAAAAAAAGAGAAAAAAAAAAAAAGGAAAATACTATTTTGTATCAAAAAGTTCATCAAAAATATTCTTTAATGTAGAATTATCACCAAAAGGCCATAAAGAATCATCTTAATGGCAAAAAATTACATTTTCAAATACTGCTTTACTAACTCCTAATAATTAAGGCACTTATTTTTCTATTTCTACACACTAAAAAATACATATATATTTCTATTTTTTTAATAGTAAAAATAAATTACTTTGTGTGAAATTTATATATCTTTTCCATTTTCATCTCTTACTTATATAGTTTAATCTTTAGAATCAAAAGTTAATTTTTCATTCGCATCTCTTTTAAGTTTAAATAGTCTTCTTACTAAAATTTATTTCTTATAAATTGATTTAAATATAAGAGATATTGATCCTTGACTCTCATTTTAATTATAAAGTTTTGGGTCTTTTATAAAGCTCTTTCCATTTCCTGAATTTGGAGGAAATTAGCCTGTTGTAATTACTTTTAAAGCTTCAATTATTGTCTAATTTATATTACAAAAAAAAAATGTATTTATATCATAATTATATTGATTTTTTTATTATTAACTGATTTTCCAGTACCATTACATCCTAATATTAATGTTAATGGCTTAAAAAAATGAATTTCTTCATATTTTTCATCATTTTAATCGCCATAACTTCTAATTCCAAATAATCCAAGTTTTTTTAAATAGGACATATATATTGTTTTTAATTATTTTTATTTAATATTATTGCTTAAATAATATTATTATTATTTTTTTTTAAATTTATAGAGATATTTTTTAATCAATTTTTAATTTTTTATATAATTATACTACATAATAAAAGAAGGTATTTTATAAATATAAAATTGTAAATTTAAAAGAAAAAAAAAGTATTTTATATAGTAATTAAATATAATATTTTAATAAAAAAAAAAAAGAAAACTTTTAATATCTTTTAGTTTAAAATATATATAATAAAACTATATATATGTTGAAAATAAATTATAAATATTTTAAAGTAAAAATAAGATATTCTTAATAGAATAATAATTTAAAAATATAATATTTATAAAAAATAAAAATAATAATATTAATATATATATATATATATAAAAATATATATATATATTTATAAATATATTTTTATTTATTTTTATATTGATAATTAATTATTTTTATATTATATATTTTTCTAATTTAAATTTAAAACTTAAAACAAAATATTAAATTTAATTTTAAAATTAGAACTATTTATTTATATAAATTATTTAATTAAAATATATATAATTAAATTAAATTGATAATATATATTTACAAATATATTAAATTTTATTTAAAAATATATTATATATACAATAGTAAATATTTTTTTTTTATTTATTTAATATTTTTAAATATATAATATGATATTTTTTAAATTAAATGTATATTTTTAAAAGGTTGAATATTTTTTATTTTTTTTATATTATATATATATATATTTAATAATAAAATCTATATATATATAATTATTCTTCTTTATATTTATTTTATTAATTCAATATTTTTACCATAAATATTAATATTTTAAAGATATATCTAAATATACAATATAAATAAATTCTTTTATATATTAAATATTTTTTAATTTATATTTTCAATATATAAATTTTTTTACTTAAAATTATTTATTTGCATTATTAAATTTTTTTTCATAGATATATAATAATTGTTTTTTTAATAAATCATAACTTTGAATTCTTGTATATTTTTTATATAATGCTTATAATTTTAAAATAATAAGAACTTTTATATTATGATAAAAATATAAAATTCTTTTTTATAAATACTTAATATAATTTTTATAATTTTATATAATCTTTTTATATTTTATAATGTATTAGATTTATTTTACTTTTTTTATTAATAATTATTTGTTTATTTTTGGTTAAATTAAAAATCAATTTTATTTATATATTTATATAATAATTAGTATTTTTATTTTAGTTTATTTTATTCTTTTATAAATTAATTTATTTGCTTTTTTTAATTTAAGATATAATTATAATTTATTATTATTTTAATATATATATAGTGGTTTACAACATCTTATTTTATTTCTTTAGCCTAACATGCAAAAATATGCTAAAATCATTTATTCTCTAAACCAAAAATTTTAGTATTATTGATTTGTTCGGTTTAGTTAATTTAAGACTAAAGTATAAGTTTTTGAATTAAATTATATTATATTATAAAATATCATTAATATCATTTTATTATATTTTTTTTAATTTATTCATAAAAGATTTATATTTATTTTTTAAATTAACTGTTAGTTTATAATTAAGTCCTAAAAATATAAAATAAACTATTAAAATTGCCTATGTATACAGATATATTAAATATTTTTAATTATTATATTCTTTAAATAACATTATATTTTATAATATTAATATGAATTTTATTCTAAATATATAAATAATTATTTATATAAAGATTATTTTATTAATTTTAAATTATTTATATAAATAGAAATTAATTTAAAATGTTTATATTAAAGTACAAGTTTTGAGTATCTTATATATATTTTTATTAAAGCAAACATATCTTCAATTGGATTAAGTTAAATTGATTATGACATTGAATAAAAAAAACTAATTTATTAATAAATGGTTTGCTTATGTATTTTAACATGATGGATTGATGTGTTTTAGTATAAAAAATTATACTCTATAAATCATATCTTATAGTTGGATTATTTAATATTAGTTAAACTATAAAACTACCAAAGTCTTATTTGATGATAGAATAATTAAAAATCTAATAGGAAATAAGTTAGATATTACAGCTAATAGTGATAAACCGACTATATTTACGTGGTCTTTTAATATAAATTATTAATTTTTCTTACAGTAGATATAAAATTCATCAAATTATAACAATTTCATCTAAACAAATTATAATTTTTTCTTAAAAAATAAGTTGAAATATAACAATTAGTTCTTTTAAATTTAATTTTAATTTTTTGCTAACATAATATTTATAGATGTGTAACTAAAATTCTATTATGTTTATTAAATTGTATAAGTTTTCATTGATTTATAATTATTATTTATTTATAAAAATATCACTCTAATTTATATAATATTTATAAGTTATATAATTTTTTCCTTCCTTATTTTAAACTTTTTAATTTACCTATTAAATATTCATATTTTACTATATTAATATTTTATTCATTTTAATACAAAAAATAAAGAACATATTATTTTTATATTTTTATTTTTGTAAATGGTATTATTTATTTATTCTCTATATACATTTTTCTAATCTAATTTTTTTTTTTTTTAAAGTAAATTCTCAAAATTTTCATATAATTCTTAAATAAATTTTATTACTGTTAACTAGGTATTAAATTGAGATATATAAAAATTTACATAATCCAGATATATATATTATTGTTTTTAAGAAAATATTTTTTAATTTTTAATGTATATATATGTTTGATTTAGTAAATTTTTATTTTTTATTTAAATATATTTTTAATTCTTAAAAAATATTATAATTTTATTTTTATTTATCTTTTTTTATTTAATAGCTAAAAAATTAATATATTACTTTTACTATATTAAATAAAATAACATATATAAAAACAAATAAATAAATATAATTAATAATTAGTAATAATATTTATTGAAAATATTTATAAAAAATATTTTTAAAATATTATTATAATAATTAATTTATTTTTTTAATATATAAAGCTTAAATAATAATTTATATAACAATAAACATTTTTATATTTATTTGAAATTAAATTATTTTTTTATTTTAAAATAAAATACATGAGTGATTGCTTATTTTTTATAAAATATTGTATTTACTTTAAAATACTCTATTTATTTTATTTATTAAAATATATATTTATTCGCGTTTTTTTATAATTAGAATTTAATTAATTTACGTATTTTTTATTATATCAAAATAAAAAATATTAAAGAGAAAAAAAATCGTAAAAAGATAAAAAAATAATAAAAATATAAAAAATGATGAAAATATTATTAATAGCAATCATAATAAATATAAAACAAATATATGCAATTGCTTGCGATCATGATCACGACGACGATATAAAAAAATTCCATAAAGAATTTGAAAAAGAATATTATAAGCATGTTCATAAAGATTAACCACGTAATCTATAAACAGGAACACCTTAGCCATATCGAATAACAGCAGACTATAGTCCTATTGATTTAGTGTCGCCTGTTACAATAACTACAGAATAAAAAAATTATTTAATAACTTTAGTAGAAACAACAAAAATATACTTTGCAAATTTAATAAAAGTAATCCCAACATCTGGAAATAATAAATTCCCTTCTGGATGGTCAACTACTTGTATTAATGTAGCAGTACCATCAGCCGATTAAACTATAGGTATCCCTAACTCAGATTTACATCTTTATATTACTTATTAAAATAACCCTACTTCCACAGTACTTGCTAGTGCTAGTTTTTGTGCTATAGATTCTGTATTTTAGAGGCCTAATTTCGGAAGAATTTAATTTAATATTGGATAAATGCCTGCTACATCAATGACTTTGTTTAGATTTAAAAGTAGAATAGAGACAACTGTCCATGAGACGCTTCATGTACTTGGATTTTCTGGATTTGCAATGTAATATTGGATAGATCCTAATACAAAAGTCCCCTATGGGTCAACTGGAGTGACTAAAATAACATCAACCTAAACTATAAGACATTTTCTACAAATATTGTTTCCTCTC
>NW_004085895.1:0-32901 GCF_000220395.1 Ichthyophthirius multifiliis
ATATTTTTATTTAATTAATAATTTATCACATTAATTTTAATTTTTTTTCTTATAACTATAACATATAGATATAAATTTTCTTTTTAAATATTTTTAATTTGGCATATTTCAAAAATTATTACGTATTTATTCTAATATATTTTTATAAAAATTATTTATTTAAAAAAAAAAAAAAAATTAATAAATATTTTATCTTTATTATCAAAAATATAATTATTTATAAGATTTATTTTTCCAGAAATTAATTTAATGTATTTTTTGGTTAATTAAACATAATTTTATTTAATTCCATATGTTAAAGCAATTAATTTTTATAATTTATTAAAGATATTATTCCTTAATTTTTTTTTTAATGATTATAATTCTTTATTATAATCATTATATTCTAATAAAAAAAATTCATTTTTTATTTTGACTCATTTTTTATTTGTTTTCAATTTTTATTTTATTATTTTTAATTTTTTTATTTTTTTAAATAATTTTATTTCTTTTTATTGAATTTTGTTTCCTTAATTTTAATTTATTTAATACATTTTTTTTTTATTTAAAATTCTAGAATTTCTTATACAATATTTCCTATATTCTAGGTAATCTCTGAATTAACTAAAAAACCTTTCAAATCAATCAATAATTTAATTTTAATATAAATAAATATTTTAGTTCTATTTTTTTATATATAATTGAAACAATATATATAAATAATTGAAACAATATATATAAATTATCTTCTTTATAGTCTTTATATGATATATAATAATTTAAATAACTTAACTTTTTTATTGAAAAGGGTTTAAATTAATTTATATATTTAATTATTTCCAAAATTTTTTTTGATATAAAATAATTAAATATAAATAAAATAATATATACTTATATATAATTTTTTTATTTTAATATTCTAATTTTTGATAATTAATATACTGGAATTTAATTTATATATTAAATCCAGTATTTTAATAAATTTTAATCCATCTTTTTAAACACTTTAACCTTCTATCTATAAATCAATTGAATATTAAAGAACATTTTATATTTTCTAATAATTTTTATTATATTTCGTCAATGGCATATTAACAATTCATGGTTTTGTACCATTATTATGCTATATAAGTTGTATTTTTAAGTTTAGGAACACTTTTAACTAAGAAATGTAATAATAGAAGTAAAAAAAGTAACATTTTAATAATCCCTTTTTTGCTGAAATAAAAGAAATTAAGATTTTATTACTGGTATAATTATATAAAAATTTAAAGAAGATTAAATAATTTAATTTAGAATTTCTGGATTAAACTTAGAATTTAATTCATAACATTTTTTACAGATTATTTATAATTGTTAAGAATATAATAAATAAAACTAAAATTTTATAAAATAAAAAATTATAAAAATAATATGATTTTGTATATTTTTTTTGATCATTATAATTATTAAAAAATAATTATAAATTATTATTTTATATATCAAAATATATTTAAAATTAATACTATATAGATATAATTTTTTATAATATATTTTTTTTAAAATAATTTTTTTATTTTCGTCGTTAATTTTTTTTTTTATTTTATTTTATAAAGATAATAAAAATAATATTTTAAATTTATATATATTTCAAGATAAAAATATTAAAATCTAAATAAAATTAAAAATATAGATAAAATTTAAAAAATGTATTATACTTTTAAATTATATTAAAGAATATATAATTTTAATATATTTAAATGACTAAAAAAAATTATATATATATATATGTATACGAATATATATATATATATATATATATTAAATACAAAATATATAAGGAATATCAATAAAATAATTATATTGTAATAATTTAAAGCTAAAATAATACTTATAATTAAGTAATATAATAGATACTGCAAATTTAAAAACATTAACAGTAATATAATATCTATAACATTCAATCATATTTGCTAAAACACATATTCCTTCTGCTAATATAATAGGAAGGCAATTAATATATTTTTTCAAATAAGAAAATGGTTCAGAAAAAGATAAATCTGCTTCTAATAAGAAACACCTGAAATTGCCTAGCAGTAAAATCATTAGCTCTATCACCTTTCAATCCAATTTTTATTTAAATAAAATTTAATCCCAATAAACAATTTCGGTTATCTATTCAGGTTTATATCTAATAAAAACGAATATATTTCGAGAATATCTTTAATTAAATATTAATTATTAATCTAATATTTAATTATAAGAGCATTCTCAGTATTTCATAACTTAGAATTAATTAACTTATTATATATAACATAATAATATCAAAATTTTCATCATATTTATTCTAATAAAAAAGAATTCTAAAGTGAATTGCATATAAAAGTATTATTTTTACAATCTGACATTATTTTAAAATTAATTTCTATATTTTTTAATATTATATAATTTCTCCGCTATCCTCTTTTATTTTATTATATTTTATAATATTAATAGAAATATAAAATTATATTAATTTTAATATCTTTTATTTATATGCTTTTTAAATTTTTATTTTATTATAATTATTTATATTCTTTATGTTTAAAAACAATTAATATATATCCCAAATTAATGAAAAAGCTTAATTTTTCTTAATATTTTAAAATATCAAAAAATTTTTTTAAGCATATTTATTAAAGGATTTTCTATGAACATTTTAAAAAAGCATAATTTTTGCATTTGAATACTAAACTGAGCATATTCATTAAAGTTAGCTCTAAATAAATCTTATTATATATAAAAAAAGGTAAATAAATACAATATAATATTTTAAATTATAAAAAAAAAAAAAAAAAAAAAAAAGATATTATACATATATATAATATTTTTTTAAAAAAGTATTATAATTATAATTTTTATATTTTTAATAAAATAAAAATATATAAAAATATAAATATCAATAAATATTTTTATATTTAGATATAAAAATTTTATAAAATATAATATTAAAAGAAGAAAATCTTAAATTAATATTAAATAAAATATATATATATTTTAATAATATATAATATACAATATTTATATAATATATATATATAATTTATTATTAATTTATAATATATTTTCATTTTTAATTTCAATATTATTTTTTCTTTATATATATAACCAAAATAATATTTATTTAAATAATTATAATAATATAAAATATAAAATTATGCATTAAATATATAAATTTATAAAAAAATATATTTATTAATAATTATTTATTTATGAAATTATTTATTTTTATCTAAAAAAAATATAAACAATTATTATTTTTTTTTTTTTTTAATTATAACATTAATTATATTATTTATAGTTTATTATTATAAAATTAAATTAAATAAAATATAATTTTATATTTTTATAAGATATTATTTTTATAAAAAAAAAAAATTGTACAATTCTTAGACTAACAATGAATCATTCAATATTTAAAAATATTTATTTTATATTGACTTTCTTTTTTTTAATTTTGTTTTTATATATATATAATTTTTAATTTTATATATTTTTCTATGTATTTTATTTTATTATATATAGAAATCTTAAATATAATTTAGTTTATGTTGTTAAATTAAATATATTAATTTTATATTATTTATGGTTTATATTATTTCAAAACATTTTTAATTAAAAATTTTGGTAAAAATAAAAATTTTAAGATATTTTTTTATTAAATTAAATATCTTTATAAAAAAATATAAAATTAATATTTAATTAATCTATATAATAGAAAAGAAATATTAAAAAAATAATATTATAATTATTTTATTAATTATAATAAATATAAAAATATAAAAAATTAATATTTATAAAATTTAATTAATTTATTTTCCTCAAATTTAATTACAAAAATTAAAAAATGTATATTTATTATATAAATTTTATATAAATAAAATAGAAAAAAATAATTATACAATCATATATTAGTACATATTCTCATGAATAAATTAAAATAATTATATTAAAAAAATACCTAAAAATAAAAAAATAATGTTTAAAAAACTAATTCTAATTAACTTATTAATATTTGTAATATTGACAGAATCTAGTCAATAATAAAATAATGGTGTTGTAAATGGTTCAACTGAATGTTAAGAAGGCTATTATTATGATTAAGATACTCGTGAGTGTGCTTCTTGCCAAACTAAATTCGCTAACTGTTTAAAATGTACTCAAAATAGTTGCACTGAATGTGTTACTGGATATTTACTACTTAATTCTGATACATAATGCATAGATAATACTTCTTATTTAGATTAATATACTGGAAAAAATTGCAATGAAGGATGTAATATATGTCTTAAATCTAAAATATGTATCGAATGTACAGATGGTTATTATTTAAATGTTGACTAAAAAGGGGAGACAACTTGTGTTAGTTGCTCTACTAGATTTGATAATTGTGTTAGATGTAATAGATATAATTGCACTAGATGTTTGACAGGTTTTTCGTTTCGTTAAACTAATTATTGCCATTAAGATGATGTAATAGAAAAAGAAAAAGAAATAAAATATGGAAATTCTTGTATTTAAGGATGTGATAAATGTACTTTAGTTTAAAATGAATGTTATCGATGTTTAGAAGGTTTTTATTTAGATTATGACACGAATGCAAATGATTTTTATAAAAAATGTTTTAGTTGTAGTAGTAAATTCAGTAATTGCAAAAGATGCAATCCTGTTTTTTGCGAAAAATGTAATGTTGGATATTTATATGATAAGTCTGATAACTAATGCAAATAAATCAAATAAATTAAATAAAATTCTTATTTTTACATAGATGGATGTTATAAATCTGATAATCTTGGAAGATGTTATGAATGTTTGGAGGCTTATTATGATGAATGGAAAGGTAATATTAAAAATAATAAATCTTGTGTTTCATGCGGAAGATAATATTTTAATTGTGTTGAGTGTAATTAAATGGAATGCATCAAATGTAGAGCTGGATACAAAATTAATGAATAAGTAAAATAATGCTAAAAAATTGCAGGAACTAGATTTTTACATAAAGTTTAATCTATTTATTAATGATTAAATAGCTAAACTATTAAATAATAATTCCTTCTTTTATTTGCTGTTTTTGATTAAAATCATTAATATTATGATTTAAAATAATCATAATTTTATATATAAATTTATAATATCTATTTTTTTATTATGTTTTATTTAAGTTAAAAATTTTTAACTATATTAATTATTCTAAAACAAAAATAAAATATAATATAATATCTTTTTTTTTTTTTTACTAATATAAAAAATTATTTTATTTTTATAATAATAAATTATTATATAATATTTTAAATTATCATTTAAAAGAAATTCTATATTATTTTATTTAATATATTTGGATTTTGTAATATTATTCATTTAAATATTGATTTTTTATTTATTATAATAATTAAACATCATATTTTTATTAATTTTTAAAGATTAAAATTAGGCTATAAATATTTATTTACTTTTATAAATTTTTTATTTTTCTTTATTTTTTATATTTTTTTATTACTTTATACTTTAAAATTTAAAACCTTGTAGTTAGCTTTATCATTATTAATTAATTAAAAATTTTATTATTGATTTTTTAATTTTCCTACGATACAAAATAAGCCGCAGTTATTTCAAAATATAAAATAATCTAATAAATATTTTTGGGGCATCTTTTATATTTAATTTGATCTTTGTTTCATTTTAATTGTTGTGGTTGGAATAATTTCATGATTGAGGTTTATAAATATTTTATTAAGAAGTTAAATTGTAAAATACACATAAGTAGAATCTTTTTTAGGCTCCTAAATGAGGTTTTAGACTTAAATAAGATGCTTTTGTTCGAATATTCTTGATTTAAGTTTGTTTCTTCTATAGGATTTTCGTTTATTCATAGTTATTCCATTTTTTGTATTTTTTGTTTATTTACCAAAGATAAATTATATGTTTTATGCCGAAAAGGAAAATAAAATATAAAAAAGTACACCATTAAAGTGGCTAAAAAAGCTAAAGGCTAAATCACATACATTTTAAATTGTAAAAGATTGATTAATTATACCCCTCTATATGTCCAAATTTCTGCTCAGAAAAAGGAGTTTGTGTAAATTTAAATGTATTTGCCCAGCTGGATTTGGGAGAGTTGATGGCTATATAGAATGTGTATGAGCAATTGATAATTAAACTTTTGTAGTGAGCTTATGTCCTTCAGGTAAATTCTTTAACCCGGATAATACTTAAAATTCAGATTATCCTTTAAGACTAAACGGAAGTGCTGGAAAATGCGAACCATGTAAAAGTAATTATTCTAGATGTGCAAGACCATCAACTAATGAAACTAATGAGTGTACAGTATTTTTTAAGAAAACTAGCTTGTTGATAAATATAATTAGAAGTAAGGATTTTCTCCTAATTAAATATTATGTATTTACAAGTATTAATATAGCAAAATTTATAAAGGGAATTTGCGAAATTTATAAAAAAATAAATTAATTTTTTTGTTCTTCTTGAAAAAAGGCTTTTTTTAATTATAATAATAGTAATATTTAAGTTAATGCGCTATTTTTCGAAAACCAAGTGAGGAAATTTTCTGAGCTACTAAAGGATTTAGAGTAGGTTTAGATTTAAAATACACTTTATGTTTAGTAATATTAATTATTATGTAATACTAATAATGTAGCATATTGATTTGTTTGTGAGGGAAGTAAATTATTAAGTATTAATGGTAGTTGTGTTAATTAATGACCTGATTTGTAATTCAAGTCATTGCTTTAGTTGTATTCATATATATAAATATTATTATTATGAATAAATATGATATAAAGTTACTTAAGAGAATAGAATTAATGATTTGTTTAAGGGATTTACATCATGCAATCATACTAAAATATGTTATAAGTTTTTAGATTTTTTTAATTAAGATTTATAATTTTAAAAAGTATTATATAAAACTTTTATTATAAATACAGTCGTAGTTTCAAGTAATTAATTAAAATACAATAATTTTATTACCGTATATTAATTTTGTGCAGGAGAAAAAAATACTTATTAATCCCACCTACTAAATTTTGCTTTAGGCTTAAGGCGATAATTAATAATAGAATAGTAGTTATGAAGTATTTGCTATTTATTTGGAAATTTTATATAGAAAAATATAAAATAAAATCTTAATGTAAAATTAATAATTACATCGAATTAGTTAAGAAATATTAAGGCTTTAAATAATTAAATATAAAAAAATTAGAAATTTTAAAATAGAAATGAAAGATTTAAAAAAGATTATATACATTTATAACCTAATAATAATTATTAATATAAATAAAATAAAAATTAAAAAAAATTAATTTAATTTATAAAATCAAAAACAAAATAATTTTTATATTCATTAAAAAAATAAATATTTGATAGCAATAATTATATAATTATTATTTATATATATTATAATATCTTTATTAATAATAAAATAATAATGTTATGAATATTAATAAAATATTTTTTTAATTAATTGATGAATTAAAATCATATAATTTTTTTTAAAAAAATTTATATATAAAATATGCATAATAACTATATTTATTAATATTTTACAATATTTTTATTTTTTACTTAAATGTTTAAAATGCTTTAAATTTATTAATTATAATTATTTAATATTATACATTAGCAATCTCAAAGTTAATTTATTATAATAATTTTTTTTTTTTAATAATTTAATAAATATCATTAATTCAATCAGAACTTCGTTAACAAAATCAATTTTATTTTTTAAGGTTAACACATTAATTTTAAAATATTAATAATTTTATTTTAATAATAAATATATATGTATTATTTATTTAATTTTAAAACTTTTTAATATTTATTTTATTAAATAAATTAAAGAGCTTTCTAAATTATACTTAAATATCAATATATAATACTTTATATAATTTATTTTATAGATACTCCAATCTTATCTTTATTTTTTTTACCTTTTTCAATTTTACATGTTTATAAATCTATTGGATTTTAGACTTTTATTATATAATCTGCAAATATTTCTGTGTCCATAGGTTTTTCAAATAATTATGATTACTAATTTTTTGTTATTTCTTCAATTATACGGAGAATTGATTAGTTAATTTACATTTTTATATTATTTTATTATTTTCTTAATGTATTAATTTTTTTTAAAAAAATAATTTATATTTAAAATATGATATAATAATAATTATTAAATTAAATTTATTATCTTAGAATATATAATTACAAATATAAAATAAATCAAACATATTATATGAAAACAAAAATAATTTAATATTCTGATGAATTCTATTTTTATAATTTATTCAGTAATTATACCCCCTATATGTCAATTTCTGTTCTGAAAAAGGCATTTGTGTAAACGGTAAACGTATAAGCCCAGCTGGATTTAAATGAGTTTATTGCTATCTATAATATTTTGGAGCATTTGATAATGAAACTTTTGTGAGTGATATAAAAGAAATCGTTCTAATATGTAGGAATATTTGTTAGTAAGTGTAATGTTTGTTATTTTATGGCATGGATAAATATAATGAGAAATATTTTGGTATTTACTAGCTTTAGTGGTAGAAAATTAATGTAATGTTAAGTAGATAATTTATCATTTCTGTAATACTTGCCAATAAGGCTTTATCTTTAATTGTGATAATAATAAAGTTGTGTTTAATTTAATTTTGTTTAGGATTTTTTTAAAAAAATTTAAAAAACTAAAGCTTGTAAACTTTCCTTTGGTTTTGTATACGATAATTCAAAAAAAAGGAAATTTAGATAAAATATATATATTTAGTATATTTAATAATGTAATCCTAATAATGTAGCCTTATTTATCAAATAAATAACAGTTGAAAACATTTTATATAAAAAGCACTTTAAAAATAATATTTGCAAACTTAAATAATATTATATTAAAGTAAAAATTTCGGAATAATTTTTAAAACTTCTCAATCCAAAATATCTTTAAAATAGCAAATTATTACAATCATTATTGATTTATAAATTTTTAAATTGGTTTTATATATATATATATATATTTGTTATTGTTTTTTTAAATTTAATTAGAAATTATTTATTTTTTATTCATTTAAATAAAAAAAAGTTAAAATAATTTTACAAAAACAAATAAAAACATAGTCAAAAAATTTGTTAAAAACAAATTTAAAAATAATACTATAATTTTTATTATTATTAAATTATGTATTTATATAAAAAATAATTTGAATTTATTTAATAAAAAAATATATATTTTCATAATTATGTATTTAATATTAAAAATAAAATATAATTATACATAATAATTAAATATTTTAAGAAAACCCTTAAATTTATAATATATTATATCACTTTCGGAATATTATTGAAAAAATTGACTTAAAACTCCTTCCTTGTTTTATATAATGTTTGAAAATTCTTTATCAATAAATAATATACTATATCCTTAATAATAATAATCTAAATTATAACAAATTCTAATTAGGAAAATATACACTGAAATTATCAATATATTCACTTTAAGCTATAGGTTTGAAAAAAATTATAGGTTAATTAAAAATTATATATGAATATAAGTGATAGAGCATATATATTAAATTGATAAATTAACAATATCCTATATTAAGTATAAAATTTATATATATATTTATTATTAATATATGAAAATAAAAATTTAGATATATTTTAGAAATTTTAAAGTCGATTTTTTTCATATTACCAAAAATAATGGAAATATAGTATGAAAAATCAAAATTTAAAAAGAATAAGAAAAATTAGAAAAGCAATAAAATAAAAAATCAAATATAGTCAGAAAAAAATTTAAAAAGTGCAAATTTTGGAAGTAGAATATGATGTTTTTGGTTGAGGAATTAAGACTTATATAAAAAATTAAAACTAGGAAAAGCTTCTTTATAAAAATTATTATCACAAAAAAATATATTATATTAATTATTGGAAATAGAAAATATGATAAAAAAAATATAATTAAAATAATATAAAATTTGCGCACAAATCGATATAAGAATAATAAAAACGTATTAATAATAAACTTATAAAAAAACATCTTTTAATAAAGATAAAATTATGTGAAGAAAATATTATATTTTTAAGGTTTTAATAATAATAAATATGAATAGAACATACACACTATTTAATATGAAATAAAAAAATATATATATATATAATTAGGATTCAAGTAATGGAATTGTTGGATTAAACAAAAAAGCAAAAATATAGACTTATAGTAAAATAGATAAAATTAATAATTTAATAAATATTTAAACTATTAAGATTAGATAATAATAGTTTTTAAAATATAAATAAAAGATGACAATGTTTTTAATCATAATAAGAAAAAAATTTTAAAAAATATATACTTAAAGAATTTTAAGTTTGAAATTTTTAAATTAGAAATTTATAAAAGAAATAAAACATATAAAAAAGACTGTAAACATATATCTAAAAAATTAAAATTAATTAATAAAAGTAATTAAATATTTGTAATCTTATTTATAATAATTATAATAAGTTAATAAATTGTAAAGAATATTATTATATATAAACTTAAATTAAATATTTTATAATTATACTAATTTTAAAATAATTTAAAGAAAAGTATTTTTTATTTTCTTTAAAAATATGAATTTTCATTATAAATAGTTATTAATTTATATTTTTTGTTTAAAATAAAATATTATTTTGAATTAATTAATTAATTATTTAAAAAGAATGTAATTATAAATGTTTTTATAATTAACTTTTATAGAAAATAAATTTTAACTTACTAAAGAAAATAAAAATTTAATAATTATCTAAAGCAAAAATAATTATTTATATTTGCAATGAATTCAAAAATTGGTTTGTATAATATAAAAATAAAATATTTATTATAATTTTGTAAAAAAATATATTAAATTATATTAAATTTATAATTAAAAAATTAGAAAAAATACATTTCATAATATTGAAATTTAAATAAATTTTTTTTTTTTTTTTCAAAATCATAAAATAATAATATATATAAATACAATCGAAAAAAAAAAGACTTAATAATTGAATAAAATAACACAGCAAACACATTATTAAATGTAGAAATCAATACTAATATAATCTTAAAATTAAAAATATTATTTATACTTATTATTTTTTAACATCCCAAAGGAAATTTTATTTCAGTATTTACATCGTTATTAAATATTTCTATCTATTATTTAAGAAGAAAATTAAATAAAAATCCATGATTGCATTTAATGCAACTATTGTCTGTAATAATTTATTATTTTTCAACAAATCCAATATTATATTATAACAATTCTCCATATTAAATAAATTATATATATTTCTAAAGAGTATAATCTTCAAATATAAAAACCTATAGAAATCTTTTCAAAAAAAATTAAAAATTCTAAAATGTTAAATGAATAAACTAAAATTAAAAATTAAATTTAGAATAAAAATATGTTAGTTTCAGAGTATTAATCTTAAATAAAGAAAAAAACCTATCAGTAGATGATTTTAAAAAATGTATTAATTTCATTATAAATAAAAATATTTTCATAATTAAAAAAAAATTATAAAGAAATAAAATTTATATAAATTAATTAAAGATATAAAGATATATATTAAAAATTATTTTTATATTTAAAATATAATTATGTATTTAAGTATATAAATAATTATTATATTTATATGTATAAATATAAATAATAAATTATATATATAATTTATATATGTTTGAATTTATAGATATAAATATATATATATATAAATATAATTATATATATATATTTTTACATATATATTATATAATTTAAAATTTCATAAAAAATTAATTTTATATATTATATACAATTAGTTTTTAAAAAATATAAATATTTTAAATTAATATTATATAACATTTTAAAACATTTATTTACTAAAATCAAATATTTTATTCTATGACAAAATTTAAATATTTTTATTCTGAAAAGATATTTTTTCAATAATATTTTTAATAAATATAAAATAAAATTCTTATTTTAATATACAAATAAATTTTTATATATTTAAAATATATATATATCTATATATATTCATATTTTTATAAATAATCTATATATCTAAATAAATCATATTTTTTTTTTTATTATTTTATTACAATTAAAAAATAAATATAATTTTAATTAATTTATTTTATTTTTTTTATAATTTATTGATTGTTATATTTTATTTTAACTTAATTTCTAAGTATTTTCTTATTTTTTTTTATTTTATAAATGATATTTACTATATGCATATTATTTTATATTTTTAAATAGTTTACTTAATATAACTAAATATTTTTAAATAAAATATATAAACCTTTATAACTTTTTGTTTTAATATATTTTTTTCTAAAAAAAATTATTTATTTTAATAATTATTTTTTATTTTTAGTATTTATTCGATTAATAATTTATTATTAATATATGGATATTAATTATTTTTTTCAACATTTTTTAAATAATAAATTTTAAATTATTATAATATATTTATTATAATATTATTTATATCTTATTTTATTTATTTATTAAATAAAATAAATAAAATAAAAATTTAAAAATATCTTATCATTATTATAAAAAATATAAATTTTAATTAGATTTTCTTTTTCTAGAAACTAATTTAATTTTTTTTTGTTAACTAAACATTATTTAATTGTATTCCATATGTTAAAGCACTGATTTTTATTTGTTTTATTAAATATGTTATTCCTTTATTATAATTATTCATTATAATCATCTATTTCTGCTACTAAATATTTTTTATTTTTTTTCATTTTTTTTTTATTATTTTTAATTTTTTTTATTTTGTTAAAAATAATAGGAAGGGAATTAATATATTTTTTCTAATAAGAAAATAGTGCAGAAAAATATGCATCTGTTTCATAAAAAGAAATACCTAAATCTGCCTTTTTAATAACAGTTCATAATATTAGTTTCATCACCTATCATTCCAATTTTCTATTTAAATAAAGTTTAATGCAAATAAATAATTTCAGTTTTCTATTCAGGTTTACATCTAATAAAAGCGAAGGTATTTTCGCGAATATCTTT
The DNA here is from genome assembly GCF_000220395.1 of Ichthyophthirius multifiliis. NCBI lineage: Eukaryota > Ciliophora > Oligohymenophorea > Hymenostomatida > Ichthyophthirius > Ichthyophthirius multifiliis. The sequence continues at coordinate 13,056 of NW_004085895.1, forward strand.
AATTAAATATTAATTATTAATCTATTAAAAATTTACAATCGTATTCCCAGTAATTCCTAACTTAGAATTAATTTACTTATTATTTAATAACGTAGTAATATCAATTTTTTCATCAGGTTTATTCTAATAAAAAAGAATTCTAAAGTGAGTTGCATATAATAATATTATCTTTAGAATCTAAAACATAAAACATAACTATCTTTTGCAATTTAACAGTAGTAAAAAGATTATTTCCAAATATTTTTTTTTTTAATTCCTATATTTTTTAATATTAATATATTTTCTCAGCTATCTTCTTTTATAAAATTAATAGAGATAAAAAAATTAGATTATCTTCGACATCTCTCTTTATATATTTCTTAAATTAATATTTTATTATAATTCTTTGTAGCAACATAATAATAATATTATTTTTAATAAATTAATTAAATATGATAAAAAATTTAATTTTAATATATTATCAAAAATTATTTAAATTATAACAATTAATAAAAAAAAATATAAATATATTTTAAAAATAATTTTAGTTTTTTTTTTTTATTAAAAAATCAAAAATAATTTTTAAATATATAATATAAAAGATGAAATTCATTTTTGAAATTATATAATAAGAACAATAAAATAATAAAAATAAAATTTAAATAAATATAAGAATCGAAATCTAAATAAATAAGTAAAATTTAAATAAATATAATATATTATTTATACATTTTTAATAAAACAAAATTATTTATATAATTTAATAATAAAAGAGACATATTAATTATATAATAATTTTTTTTAATAAAATAATAATATAAAATAATATAAATATAATATATATTTAGATATAAAAATATGATAACTAGTAATATTATAAAGAAAGTATCATAAATAAATATATATATAAAAAAAATAAAATAAAAAAATTTATATATTATTAATATATATATATAATTCTATATAAATTTTATAATATATTTTTAATTTTATATTAATTTATTTTATATATATTATCAAAATATTATTGATAAAAATAATTGAAATATTATAAAAATATTATTTTATATAATATAAATATAAATATTAAATATATAAAACATATTTTAATAATAATTATTTATATATTTACACATTATTTTTATTTAAAAAATAAATAAATTATAATTAAAATTATTTATTTTTTTAAATTACTATATTAATTCTATATTTTTATAGATTAATTTTATAAAAATAAATGAATAAATAAAATATAATTATATATTTTTATAAGTTATAATTCTTATAAATAAATAAAATAATACAATTTTTAAATTAATATAGAATTATTTAATATTTAAAAATATATTTATATAATATTAACTTTTTTTTTTTTTTTATAATTTTTTTTTTATATATATAATTTTTAATTTATATATTTTTCAATGTATTTTATTTTATAACCAAAATCTTAATTATATTTTTTTTTTTTTTTAAATTAATTATATTAATTTTAAAATAATTTATGGTTTATATTAATTCATAACTATATAATTAAAAAATTTCTGTAAAAATAAATAATAATAAAATTATAAGATATTTTTTTATTAAATTTAATATCTTTAAATATAAAAATATAAAATTAATCTATATTATTTATGATCGTCGTAATTAAAATAATAACATTAATTTTTTATATGTTTCAAAAAAAAAAAAAAAAATAAGTTTCATAAAAGCATAAAATCATATATTCATATAATATATTACTTAAATAATAGAAAAAACATATTAAAGAAATAAAACATTAATATATTTATAATATTTAATTAATTTTTTAACCTTATATTAAATTACAAAAATAAAAAAATATTATTTATTTTATACATTTCATATAGATAAAATAGAAAAATATATATATATAATTATATTTGAACATTTTCTTATAAATTAATTAAAATAAGTATATTAAAAATATATCTAAAAATAAAAAATAATATTAATAAAAATAATGTTCAAAAAATTAATTTTTATTAACTTATTAATATTTTTAATATTGACATAATCTAGTGAATAATAAAATAATAGTGTTGTAAATGCCTCATTTTAATGTTAAGAAGGTTATTATTATGATTAAAATACTCTTGGGTGTGCTTCTTTAGATAAATATACTGGAGATTATTGCAATGAAGAATGCAATACATGTCTTTAATCTAAAAAATGTATCGAATGTAAGGATGGTTATTACATAAATATTGACTAAAAAGGGGGCACAACTTGTGTTAGTTGCTCTACTAAATTTGATAATTGTTTTAGATGTAATAGATATAATTGCACTAAATGTAAAACTGGTTATTTTTTTTAATTTACTAATTATTGCCATTAAGTTAAGATGATGAAAGCATTATATCTTATGGCGAATCTTGTAAGGAATAAGGATGTAATTCATGTTATTTATACGAAAACATTGTAAAGAATGTAAAGACGGCTATTTTTTAGATTTTGACTAGAATACAACTAATTTTTATAAAAAATGTTTTAGTTGTAGTAGTAGATTCAGCAATTACTAAAGATGTAGTCCTGTTTTTTGCGAAAAATGTAATGTTGGTTATTCATATGATAAGTCTGATAAATAATGCAAAGAAAACAAATATATTTAATAAAATTCTTTAGATTTTTATATAGATGGATGTTATAAACCTGATAATTCTGGAAAATGTAATGAATGTTTGGAGGCTTATTATGATGAATGGAAAGGTAATATCAGAAATAATAAATCTTGTGTTTCATGCAGAAGAGAATATTTTAATTGTGTTGAGTGTAATTAAATGGAATGCATCAAATGTAGAGATGGATACAAAATTAATAAGAATTCAAATTAATGCTTTAAAATTCCCGGAAATAGATTTTTACATAATGTATAAGCTATTTATTAATGATTAAATATTAATTCCTTCTTTTATTTGCTGTTTTTGATTATAATCATAAATATTATGATTTAAAATAATCATAATTTCAAATATATAAAATTATAATATCTATTTTTTTAATATGTTTTATTTAATTAAATTTTTTTATTTATAACTATATTAATTGTTATAATTAATATTTTTATAAAACAATAATAATTTTTTTTAATAAAAATACAAGATAAAAATAAAATTAAATATCTTTTTTTTTTAACTAATATAAAAAATTGTGTATATAATAATAAATTATTTTAAATAATCATTTAAAATAAATTCAATATTATTATTATTTCATTTAATATTTTAGATTTATTAATATTATTCATATAAATATTGTATTTTTATTTATTAAATTATACGTCATATTTTTATTAATTTCTTAAAGATTAAAATTAGACAACAAATATTTATTTACTTTTATAAATTTTTTATTTTTCATTATTTTTTATATTTTTTATTATTTTATACTAAAAATTTAAATGCTTGTATGGTTAGCTATATAATTAGTAATTAATAATTTTTTTTATTATTGATGTTTTAACTTTCCTACGATAAAAAACAAGCTGCAATCATTCGTACATGACCATCAGCTAATGAATGTACTGTTTTTAATTTATAGCATTTTTTTAAGCAAACTAGCTTGTTGATAAATATAATGAGAAGTAAGAATTTTCCTATAATTAAACATTAGGTATTTGCAAGTATTAATATAGCAAAATTTATAAAGGGAATTTGCGAAATTTATAAAAAAATAAATTAATTTTTTTGTTCTTCTTGAATAAAGGTTTTTTTTAATTATAATAATATTAGTGTTTAAGTTAATGCCCTTTTAGGATTTTTCGAAAACTAAGAAACTTAAGCTTGTGAGGGAATTTTCTGAATATATATTTAATAAAATAATATTAATATATATTCCATATGTGATACTGATACTACTAAAAGGATTTAGAGTAGGTTTAGATTTAAAATGCACTTTGTGTTTAGTAATATTACTTATTATGTAATGCTAATAATATAGCCTATTGATTTGCTTGTAAAAAAAGTAAATTATTAAGTATTAATGGTATTTATGTTAATTAATGAACTAATGATAATTTGTTTACTTCTAGGATGTTAATATTGTATTTACCAATTGTTATTTTGACTATCATATTAATATTTGTATTAGAATGCTAATATGAATTTCCTTTATTGTCAAATCTGATATTAATATTTATATAATAAATATATTAACGGATTCTTATTGAATTCAACTAAAAGAGTATGTTAAATAATAACTTCAGGAAGATCTACAGATGAAAATACTGGTAAGAATGCCCTTAGGAATGTGTTCATAAAATTGTAAATATTTATAATTTTATGATGGTTTTTATTATTATTTTGTTAAATAACTAGATAAATAAACTATATAATGGTATTAGTTACAGTATTAAATTAAGTAATTTTAGTTCTTGTAATTCAAGTCATTGCTTTAGATTCCTAGATATAAATATTATTATTATGAATATATAAAGTTACTTAAAAGAATAAAATTAATAATTTGTTTAAGGGATTTACATCATGCAATCCTACTAAAATGTGTTATAAAGTGTTTAGATGTTTTTAATTAAGATTTATAATTTTAAAAAGTATTATATAAAACTTATATTACAAATACAGTAGTAATTTCAAGTAATTTTATAACATATAATTAATTAAAATACAATAATTTTATTACGGGATATTAATTTTGTGTAGGTAAAAAAAATACTTATTAATCCCACCTACTAAATTTTTACTTAAGTCTTAAGGCGATAATTCATCTAAATAATTATATAAATAAAATACAACAAAAAAAACCAAGGACTCCTTAATTTAATTACTATTTTATTATTAATCATCGGCTTCAAAAAAAGTAAAAATATAGAAAATCTGATATAATTTATTTTTATTATCCTGAAAACTAACTTATTTAATATTTATTATGACATATTTCGCAATTATCTACATTATAAAAATATTAAAATTAAAAATATTATCTATATTTATTATTTTTAACATCCCTAAGAAAATGTTATTCCAGTATTTCCACCTTTATTAAGGATTTTTTGCATTATTTAAGAAAGCATATTATATTATATTAAAATCCAGGATTGCATTTAATGCAACTATTATCTGTACAAAAAAATTTATTTTTCAACAAATTCAGTATTGCATTGTAACAATTCTCCATATTAAGTAAATCATATACATTTCTAGAGTTTATACTCTTCCAGTATAAAAACCTATAGAAATTTTTTCAAAATTATTATAAGATTAAAAAATCCTAAATGAATAAACTTAAATTCATATTAAATTTAGAGTAAAAACCTGTATATTTTCGAGTCTTAATCATAAATATAGAAAAAAAGCTATAAGTGGATGCTTCTGTACAAGTCATTATTTCATTATAAATAACACTTCTTTACAAATATTTATCAAACAAATTTACATTACCATATAATTTATACATATTCTTTATACTTATATCCATAAAAGTTTTCAATATCAGAATTTATCACCTGAGAAACTAAGAACATTTAAAACATTATAAATAGTTGTTTCCAAAAGATTTTTTGGAAGTTTCCGTAGTTAAATTTAACTCTTCCAAAAGTAGGTCGAGAAATTAATACATCATTCAAAGAACAAAAACCTCAATTTGCAAGTAATCCACTATTATTTTTAGTATAAAAAGAGTATACGTGTAAACCAGTATCTAAAACTATTTCTATTAATTATTTAAGAAAAATAAACATATAAACATTATGTAGATTATTTTTAAGAGAAAATTTATATTACTGTAAAAGAGTATACTTACAAGAGTATATAGAAAGAAATCTTGGATGCTTCCATAGTACATATTGAATAAATATTTATTTTAGAATATTACAAAATGAGCTTATTGTATAAAGAAATATTATATAATTATATTTAAATATAGGCTTTGTTACTATATATTTTAAAGGAAAGTTTATCAAGAAATTAATTTAAAATTTTTTAATAAGTTTCATACATTATCTTATAAAAATCTTGTATTTCTATACTTGTATGTGAAATCAAAAGTAATAATAAATCAATAATAATAATATTAATAAACTAAAATATTATATAAAATAATATTTTTTTATTTTTATTTTTAATTTTATTTTTAATTTAATTTTAGATTTATATATTAAATTTATTTTATTTTAATATATATTTATTTATATATTATAATTAAATTTCATTATTAAAATAAATATATAAAAATATCATTAATATTAAAAAAGATTAGTAAAAAAAATATATGAAAACGAATTAATAAATATATAAAAAACTAAAAATAAATAAATATAAAGAAAATATATAAAATAAATATAAATATATATAATAATAATATATATATATATATATATATATAATATAAAAATTTATAAATTTTAAATTTTAATATAAATAATTATAATAATATATATATCAAAAATATTTAAATTAATATATAATTAAATAAATATAATTAATAATTTTTTTTATTTTTTTAATAAAATTATATTTATATTTATATTTTTATTTTATAATTTTTTTATTTAAAATTAAATAATTTATTTTTTAATATTAATAAATATTTATTATTTATTAATTTTTTTTTTATTTAAAAATAAATAATTACGTTTTCAAATATAAAAAAATTTATATTATATATTAAATAATTTTATCAATATTATTTTGATTAGAAATTAATATAAAAAAGGTATTATATTATTAACATATACATAAAATTTTATTTTATTATTTAATCTTAATTAATTTATAGTAAAATAATAAAAAACTTTATTATATTTAAAAATTAATAAATATGGAAGATAAGTTCTCATTTTTAAATTATCGTTAAATATGTTATTTTTTTATATTTTTTTTAATATTCAATATATATATATAATGATTTCTTTTTTAATAATTAATTTTTAAATTCATTAAAATTAATTTAAATATATTAAAAAGAAGAAAGATAAATAAATTTAATTAATAATAGACATAAATCAAATAAAAAATTATCATAAAATAAAACAAAAAAAGAAAACTATTTTAAAAATTAACAATATTTATATACTTAAATCAATAAATAATGATATAAAAATCAATAAAAATATATTTAGATAGAGTATTATATATTAATTAAATAAAAAATTTTAAAATCATATTATTTAATTACTTAAAATATTAAATATCAATTTTTTTTTTTATATATGTATTAAAAAAAAAGTTATGTTTTATCATTAATTTAATTAACACACATATTTAAAAATTAGAAAAAGTCATATAATTAATAATAATAATCTTTAAATAAATGATAAATTTTTAAAAAAGTATAAAAATAAAAACAAAATAAGAATAAGAAATTAAATTTATATATTAGAAAAAAAAAAGTAAGTAAATTATTTAATATAAATTAGACTTAAAAAAAATATAAAAGTATTTAAAATAAATAGGGATTTAAAATTATTAAATAAATAAATTAAAATTCCAATATTAATATACTTTAAATGTATAATAATATATAGAAAAAACATAAAATAATGTTAATGTTTAAAAAAATCATTATGTTTAATAAATATTTTTTATTTTTTTTTTTTCTAATAAATTTTATGGTTATTTGCTAATATTTTATATATATCCAAAATTACTAAATTTAACTTTTTATAAAATAAAAATTTTATAATAAATATATTTTATATGTTTTCGAAATTCAAAAATATATAAATAAGTATAAAATAATATTTTAATTTTATATTTTTTATTTAATATATAATTATTAATAAATTTATATCTTTATTTTAATATTATTATAGAATTGTATTTTAATTTTATTCTTTTATTAATGTATTTAGTTAAAAATTGTTTTTTTTAAAAAAGGAATCAAAATATATATAATAATGTATTTTAAATAAAGTATTCTTTTTCTTTTTTACGATTTGATAAACATTAATATTTTGAAAAATAGAATTGAAAATAAAAAAATATAAAAAATTTCATTATTAATTACTAAAATAATAATATAAAAATACACCTTTTTTAAATTAGCGTATTATTAAAAATGAAATCAATATATAAATACAATTAAACTGTTTTTTAAAAATTAATTTAAATATATATAAAATGATAAAATGTTTTTAAAACTAATTCTTATAAATATATTAATATTTGGTGCCTTCACTAATTTGTTAAATACTGAAAACGGATGCCCTTAGGGATGTATATAATGTAATTAATCTGGGGAATGTTAATAATGTTAAGATGGTTATTAATAAGATTAAGAAAGTAAATAATGCTTAGAAATCGCTAGTAGAGTTCTAAATATTGAAAATAACTGCCCTGAAGGATGCAAAAATTGTTCTGATTCTAGTTAATGTTAAGAATGTTAAGATGGTTATTATAATAAATATGAAAATAATTATGGTTAAAGTTTTGTAGAATGTCTTAGTTGTAGTGATTTATTAGTTAATTGTACTAGATGTAGTAAGAGTAGTTGTAATTTATGTGGTATTGGCTATGAATATGAAGAAAGAAAAAATAAATGTATGTTTATTACCTCAGATCCCAAACTACTATAATGTGACTAGGGATGTACTGATTGCCATTATTCAGGAATGTGCTATACTTGTTCAGATGGTTATTTTGAAGATTTTGATGAGCCTAATGCAAATGGATTTAGATATAGATTGTGTGTATAAAGATGTACAACATTTGATAATTGTATTACATGTAATTAAAAAAAATGCACTAGATGTGAGAAAGATTATTGGGTTAGTTAAGAAACAAATAGATGTGTAACATTTAATGGGTATAATAGATTTTTAGTAAAAGCTTAAGACGATAATTAATAATTTAATAGTTATTGTGGGGTCTTTACTTTTGCTATTGGTTATATTTTATTCGGATTATTATTGTGATAATTTGTTTATTTTTATTTATAATTAGGTGTTGAAGAATATTTATATATTTAGTTTTGCTTTTAATAATTATTTATAATTGTTTTTTAATCGTTTATTATTTCTGTTTTTTTTATATTTTTGAAAATCTTTCAATAATATTAAATAATAAATTTTTTAAAAAATATAATAAATATATATGTTTTTTATTTATTTTTTTGTAGGCTATATTTATTTTTTTATAAAATTAATATATTATTATATGTTTTTTTTTTTTATAAATATTTTTTTTTTAAACATAGATTTAAAAAATATTAAAAATAATTTTATTTTTTATATAAAAAAAATATTAAAAATAATATATTTGGTAATTTATTTTTAATTAATATTATATTAGTTATATGTATTAATTCGAATATTTTATAAAAAACCAAAATTAATTCATTATCATTTTATATTTTTCAATAATTTATTTATTTATTAAATTTTGATTTATATTTTCATTATTTTTTATTAAATTTTTAATTATTATTTTTAATGTAAAAAGCTTAATTTTAAAAATTTCTTTATTTATTATCATTTAAAGTATTTTGATCTTTTCTTCTAATTTTAAATACTGTTCGAATTAAAATATTCTTTTATTTTTACTTTTAAAATTTATTTTATATTTTTTTTTAATATTCAAAAATAATATATCTATTATTCAAAACCTTAAGATTTTTATGTTTTTAAAGTATTTAAACTATTAATTCTTAAATAAATTATTATATTAAATTTTTGATTAAAAATTATTTTTATTTAATTCGTTTTGATTTATAAATCTTAATTTCTTTATATAATTATTATTATTTTTATTTAAAAAAAAAATGAATTATTTTAATTTTTTTTTTAAAAAAAAATTTTTTTTTAACAATTATATTAATGTTTTATTTAATTGATATTTAATTATTTTTTAAAATATTTATTTTTTAAATTATAATAAATCTAAATATGTATTCACAAAAAATCATAAATTTAATATTTATATTATATTTAAAATATTAAAAAAAATGCATTTATTATGATATTTTTTTTATCAGAAATTTATATAATTTGTTTTTAGGATAATTAATAATATTGTATGTTTCACAAGTCTTAGTTATTGATAAATGAAATTATATATAAACTAAATAAGGAATTTATTCTTTACTGATTTTTATTCTGGACGTATAGACGTATAGATTTTTAAAATATGGGATATATTTTATAAATTTAATTCCTTAAGTATTTTTTTTTTAAATTTAGTTTTATATTTTATTTTTATTATCATAAATATTTTATATATGAAATAGTAAAAACTGTTGTTAGTTAAGGAAATACTGAAAAAGTAATATTTTTATCAAATTATGAAATATAAAATAAAGTAATTAATTTAATTATTATAAAAGCTTTAATAAATATTTTAATTAAAATAATCAAATATTATTTATATTTAATTATTTTTTTATGATATTTATAAATTATTACAAAAACGAAAGATTGATTTAGATACACTTAAATACGAAATTAAGTTTATTTAAGCAATGAATTTTGTTTAAAAAAGCAAAAAAGCTCTTTTAAAGATTATAAATTTTGTAATTTATAAATAATATTATGAAAAACTAGTAATAATAAAAAAAATAAAAATAAAAATATCTTCATAGGAATATCAAGAAAAAAATATAATTACTTAAACCTTAATAGATATTTAATTATTGAAAAAAGCAGACTATATAAATTTCTAGATAGAAAATATACAGAATAAGTAATATATTTTATAATATAAATAAATAATTATATAATTTTATTTTATTTTTATAAATAAATAAATTTGTATATATATTTATAAGTATATATTTAATATTTTTTTTTTTTATATATATATATAATTAATATATTTTATATATATTTTCATTTTTATTTAATAATTTTTTTTATTTTTCCTAATTATTTATAATAATATAAAAAATGTATAATTATTATTTTAAAAATATTTTTAAAATATATAATTAGCTTGAGATTAAATTATTAAAAATCTTAAATTTTTTATAAATAGAGAAATAAATAAAATAATTACGAATATAATATATAGATAAAATAAATCAATTTTTTTGTATTAAAAGATAAACCATATAAAATAGATTTTAAGATTTAGAAACACATATTTATTAAAGAAAAATTAATATAAGAAATTCTAATTAAGAATTTGCAAAATAAAAATGAGAAATTTTATAATTAATTTATACTAATTTGTATGATTTTTTTAAAAACCTTAAATAATATAAAATTTAATTTTTTTTTCAAATCACTCTTAAATAAAAATTTTAATTATTTAAAATTTATAATTAAAAATAAAAATAAAAGAAACATTAATAATTAAATAATAAGAATTTAATTATCTATTAACCATAAAAAAAACCAAGAAGTATATTATAAAATTAGTTTTAAGCAATAAATTTTTAAATTTATACAAAAAAGTAAAAGCATCATTAATATACATAAATTTTTTATTAAAAAAATAAAAACTTTTTAATGTAAAAGTAATAATAATAAAACAATACAGGTTTAAAATTTAAAAGCTTATTTAAAAAATAATAAAAAAAAGGAAAAACAAAATCTAAATAAGAATATAAAAAAGTAATTAAATATTTGTAGCCAAATTAAAAAAATTAAAAAAATGAAATAAATATAAAAAATAATTTAAATATATTGAAATTTAATATATAATAAATAAAAAAAATATGAATATAAAATGAAAGATTTATTAATTTTAATCATCTGTAAAATATAAATATTTAATAAAAAAAGAATATGATTTATGTATTTATTTAAAAAATATATTAAAATATTTTTATTTTAATAATAATAATTTATAAAAAAAAAATTGAATAATTATTTAATTATTTTATTAGAATTTTATATTAAATAAAAAATATTTTAAAAAAATTTATATTTATATAAATTATAGTAAATAATTATATTTAATATTTAAAATTTAATCAATTAAATTTAAATTAAAATGTAAGCAATATATTTTTAAAAAAATAAATAATCAAGAAATATTTATTATTTATTAAAATAAAAAACTAAAAAAATTAATTATATTAATAATATATATATATAAAAATATAATTTATAATAATTAATTATAAATATATTTAAAAATAAATTTTTAATTTGCTTTTTTACAACGAAATCACAATAACAATGCTAATAATACATAATAACCAATAATAAAAGCAAAAACTCCTTAATAATTATTTTATTATTAATAATTGACTTAAACCTAAATTAAATTTCTTTAAGTCTTTTCCAATTTATAACAATTAATTTTTCCGAATTCCTATGTTCCTTAAGGACATAATGACAAGCAGTTATTTTAATATAAAATAAGACTTTTATCTTTTTGACAACTTGTACAACTTTCAGCATAAATAGCACAATTTTAGCATTTACTCGAACATTATAGACATTAGTTAAAATTCTAGTAAAATCCAGAAGGACATTATTAAACGCAAGTACCCTAATATAATAGTTTTCCAGAAATGCATTTTATACATTTATCAGCTTAACAAGATTAACAATCTTAAATATTGCATTATAAATCTTGATTTTAATTGCCATTATCATTATTTTATAATGTTGAATTATCATCATCAATACATATTTTTTAATAAGTTTTATAATCATAAGATTATTTTTTATCACATTTACTAACACATTATCCTTTGATTAAGAAATCCTCAAGATTTTAACATCTCAAGCATATTTCTCCAGATAAACTTTTTTGACAGAATAAACAATGAGAATTAGCTTTACTACAATTATAAATAGCTGCTTAATTAATAAGTATGCATTTTTATTAAAAATAATCAAATTTATATCCACTCATACATAAAGTACAACTACTTGAACTACATTTTTAACAATTTTCAAATTTACTGCTGCAACTTAAACAAATAGTATTTCCACTTTCATACTAATCTTAGTAATAGCCATCTTAACAACTTAAACAATAATTTTCATAAACACATTTTTTACATCCCTCACCACAAACAGCACTATTACTGTTTTCATTTGTATTTTAATATTCATTGCATTATTATTAAGATTAATTATATTTATATCCATTAATACAAGAAATACATTCATTTTTATCACATTTTTCACAATTTTCGAATTTAAGGATGCAAGTTAAACATATTGTCTTTCCATTGTAATCCTAATTTTAATAAAAACCATATTTGCAACTTAAACATTAATTACCATAAATACATGTTTTACAGCCTTCTTCACAAACAGCATCAATATTGCTTTCTTCTTATTAACATTATCTTTCAGTTTCATTATATTAATATCCACTCATACAAGTATTGCATCCGCTATAATCACATGTTTCACAGTTTTCGAATTTATTGCTGCAACTTTAACATATTGTTTTTCCACTTTCATCCTATTCTTAATAATAACCTTACTAACATTATTAAAATTCTCCAGCTTCATTACAATTTTCACATCAATCATGACAATTAGAAGTAATTTATATTTATATTTATATTTATATTTATATTTATATTTATATTTATATTATTTTTTAAAAAATTTAATTTTTATTATTATTAACAAAAATTGCAATCTTTTATTTATATTTTAAAAACTATTATTATTACATATTAATAGTTTAAATATTTATTAAATTATTGAATCTATTTATTTTACTATAAATTTATGTTTTTGCTTTTTTGTTAAATTCAACAATTCCATTACATAAATCCTAATTATTTATATATATTTTTTTTATTTCATATTAAATAGTATGTTCTATTTATATTTTTTATTATGAAAACCTTAAAAATATAATATTATCTTCACATAATTTTATCGTTATTAAAAGATGCTTTTTTATGAGTTTATTATTAATATGTTTTAATTATTCTTATAATTAAATAAAAAAAATATATTAGTTTATTATATATAAAATATAATAATTATATATTAATCAAAATATTAATTTTTGAGTATTGTTTATATTATTTTATCAGATTTTCTATTTCCAATAATTAATATAATCTATTTTTTTGTGATAACTAGTTTTAATTTTTTATATAAGTCTTAATTCCTCAATCAAAAAACATCATATTCTACTTCCAAAATTTGCAATTTTAAAATTTTTTCTGACTATTTGATTTTTTTTTTTTATTACTTTTCTAATTTTTCCTATTCTTCTTAAATTTTTATTTTTCATTTTATATTTCAATTATGTTGGGTAATATGAAAAAAATCGACTTTAAAAATTCTAAAAATATCTAAGTTTTATATTAATAAATTATTTAAATTTTATTTTCATATATTAATAATAAATATATATATAAATTTTATACTATATATAGGATATTGTTAATTTATCACTTTAATATATATGCTTTATCACTTATATTCATATATAATCTTTAATTAAATTATAATTTTTTTCAAACTTATAGCTTAATGTGGATATATTAATAATTTCAGTGTATATTTTTCCAATTAGAATTTGTTATAATTTAGATTATTATTATTAAGGATATGATATATTATTTATTTATAAAGAATTTTAAAACTTTATATAAAACAAGGAGTTTTAAGTCAATTTTTTAATAATATTCCGATAGTGATAAATATATTATAAATTTAAGGGTTTCTTAAAATATTGAATTATTATGCATAATTAGTATTTTTTATTTTATTTTTAATATTAAATACATATGAAAATATATATTTTTTATAAAATAAATTTAAAATATTTCTTTATATACATTTGAATTTATAATATAATAATCATAAAAATTATAGTATTATTTTTAAATTTATTTTTTAAGAATTTTTTGACTATGTTTTACTTGTTCTTGTATAATTATTTTAACTTTTTTTTTATTTAAATGAATAAAAATAAACCAAAATTTTTACTTCAATATAATATTATTTATGTTTGCAAATATTATTTTTAAAGTGCTTTTTATAAAATATAATTTCAACTGTTATATATTTGATAAATAAAGCTGCATTATTAGGATTACATTATAGACAATACTAAATATATACATTTTATCTAAATCTTATTTTTTTTGAATTATCGTATACAAAACATTTATAAAGGATTATTATATTGAATAAAACCAAAGGAAGGTTTCTTACAAGCTTTAGTTTTTTAGTTTTTTTTAAAAAATCCTAAATAAAATTAAATTAAACACAACTTTATTACTATCATAATTAAAGAAAAAGTTTCAATTGCAAGTATTACACAAATGATAAATTATTTACTTAACATTACACGAATTTTCTACCACTAAAGCTAGTAAATACCAAAAGTTTAATTAAGCTAAATCCTTATTTCTCATTACATTTATCCATGTCATAAAATAACAAACAGCACACTTACTAACAAATATTCCTAGATATTAGAACGATTTCTTTTACATCACTCACAAAAGTTTCATTATCAAATGCTCCAAAATATTATAGATAGCAATAAACTCATTTAAATCCAGCTGGGCTTATACGTTAACTGTTTGCACAAATACCTTTTTCAGAACAGAAATCTTACATATAGTGGATATAATTACTGAATAAATTATAAAAATAGAATTCATCTAAAATATTAAATTATTTTTGTTTTTTATATAATATGTTTGATTTATTCTATATTTGTAATTTAATATTTTAAGATAATTTAATTTAATAATTATTATTATATCAAATATTTAAATATAATTTATATTTTAAAAAAAAAAATTAATTCATTAAGAAAATAATAAAATAATATAAAAAAGTAAATTAGCTAATCAACTCTCAACTCTCCGTATAATCTAAGAAATAAAAAAAAATTATTAATCATAATTATTTTAAAAAACCGTGGACACAGAAATATTTGCAGATTATATAATAATAGTCTAAAATCCAATGGATTTATAAACATGTAAAATTTTAAAAAGTAAAAAGAATAAAGATAAGATTGGTATATTTATAAAATAATTTATATAAAGTATTAAAAATTGATATATAATAATAATTTAGAAGGTCTTTAACTTATTTAATAAAATAAATGTATTAAAGTTTTAAAATTAAATAAATAATACATATATATTTATTATTAAAAAAAATTATTAATATTTTAAAATTAATGTGTTAAACTTAAAAAATAAAATTGATTTTGTTAACGAAGTTCTGATAGAATTAATGATAATACCGTACACTCATTAGCTGATGGTCTTGTACATCTAGAATAATTACTTTTATATGGTTCGCATTTTCCAGCACTTTCATATAGTCTTAAAGGATAATCTGAATTTTAAGTATTGCTTGGGTTAAAGAATTTACCTGAAAGGCATAAGATCACTATAAAAGTTTCATTATCAAACTTTCATACACATTCTATATAGCCATCAACTCTTCCAAATCCAGCTGGATGAATACATTTAAATTTACACAAACTCCTTTTTCTGAACAGAAATAATTTGGACATATAGAGGGGTATAATTACAGAATTTTTTATAATTTTAAAGACATGTAATTTAACCTTTAGCTTTTTTGGCAACTTTAATGGTGTACTTTTTTATATTTTATTTTCCTTTTCGGCATAAAACTTATAATTTATCATTGGTAAATAAACAAAAGATACAAAATTGGAATAATTAAGAATAAACGAAAATCCTATAGAAGACGCAAGCTTAACTCAAGAATATTCGAACAAAAGCATCTTATTTAAGCCCAAAACCTCATTTAAGAACCTAAAAAAGATTCTATTTATGTATATTTTACAATCTAATTTAATAAAATAACTTTAATCATATAATTATTCCAGCCAAAATAATTTAAATGAAACAAAGATCAAATTAAATGTAAAAAATGCCCCAAAAATATTTATTAGATTATTTATTTTATTTTGGAATAATTGCGGCTTGTTTTTTATCGTAGGAAAGTTAAAATGTCAATAATAAAAAAAGTTTTATTAATTACTAATGGTATATAAAGTAATAAAAAAATTTAAAAAATAATGAAAAATAAAAAATTTATAAAACTAAATAAATATTTGTTGCCTAATTTTAATCTTTAAGAAGTTAATACAAATATAATAAATAGTAAAAATAAATAAAAATGTAATATTTAAATGAATGATATTAATAAATCTAAAATTTTAAATGAAATAATAATATTGAAAATTCTTATATTTAATTTTATTTTATTTATTATTAATTATTAAAAAAATTAAAAATAAAAATAAAAATTTGTTATAGTTTTATAAATATACTAATTATAATAATTAATATATTTATAAATAAAATTTTTTAACTTAAATAAAAAATAATAAAAAAATATTTATTATAAATTTATATATATAAAATTATGATTATTTTAAATCATAATATTAATGATTTAAATCAAAAACAGCAAATAAAAGAAGGAATTATTATTTAATAGTTTAGCTATTTAATCATTAATAAATAGCTTAATTTGTATGTAAAAATTTAGTTCCTGCAATTTTTTAACATTATTTTATTTTTAAATTAATTTAATATCCATCTCTACATTTGGTGAATTCTGTTGTATTACATTCAACACAATTAAAGTATTATCTATCGCATGAAACACAAGATTTATTATTTTTAATATTATCTTTCCATTCATCATAAAGAGCCTCCAAACATTCTTTGCATTCTCCAAAATTATTAGTTTAATAACATCCCTCTATGTAAAAGTTTAAAGAATGATATTAAACTTATTTGCTTTCTTTGCATTATTTATCAGACTTATCATATGAATACCCATAATTACATTTTTGGCAAAAAACAGGACTGCATCTTTAGCAATTACTGAATCTACTACTACAACTAAAACATTTTTTATAAAAATAATTCGAATTATTCTCAAAATCTAAAAAATAGCCGTCTAAACATCTATAACATTCATTTTAATTTTAAGTACATCTATCACATCCTTAAATACAAGAACTTCCATATTTTATTTCATTTTCTATTACATCATCTTTATGGCAATAATTAGTTTAACGAAACGAAAAACCTGTATAACATCTAGTGCAATTATATCTATTACATCTTTAACAATTATCAAATCTAATAGTGCAACTAACACAAGTTATCTCCCCTTTTTAGTCAACATTTAAATAATAACCATCCTTACATTCGATACATTTTTTAGATAGAAGACATATATTGCACTCTTCATTGCAATAATTTCCAGTATGTTTATCTAAAAAAGTATTATTTTCAATGCATTATGTTTCAGAATTAAAAAGAAAATATCCATTAGCACATTCAGAGCAAATATTTTGAGTACATTTTATGCAGTTACTGAATTTAGATTGGCAAGTATAACAGTCATGATTATCTTAATTTTAATAATAACCTTCTTAACATACAGTTGAAGTATTTACAACGTCATCATTTTATTATTGACTAGATTCGGTCAATATTACAAATATTAATAAGTTAATTAGAATTAGTTTTTTGAAAATTATTTTTTTAGTATTGATTTTTATTTTTAGGTATATTTTTAATATATTTATTTTAATTAATTCATGAGAATATGTACGAATATATTTATATATATTTATTTTTTTCTATTTTATTATTATATAAAATGTATATAATAAATAATATTTTTAATTTTTGTAATTTAATTTGAGGATAATAAATTAATTAAATTTTATAAATATTATATTTTTATATTGATTTTAATTAATAAAATATTTTATTTTATATTCAAATAATTATAATATTATTTTTTAATATTTTATTTCTATTATTTAAGTTATATATTATATAAATATATGATGTTAAGCTTTTATGAAACTTATTTTTTATATTATATTTTGTTTTTTAGAAACGTATAAAAAAAATTAATGTTATAATTTTAATTATGAACAAAAATAATATAGATTAATTAAATATTAATTTTATATTTTTTCTTTAAAGATCTTTATTTTAATAAAAAAATATCTTATAATTTTATTATTATTTATTTTTACCACAAATTTTTTAATTATAAAGTTATGAATTAATATAAACCATAAATTATTATAAAATTAATATAATTAATTTAACAAAAAAACAAAATTATATTTAAGATTTTGTATACAAAATAGAAATACATTGAAAAATATAAAAATTTAAAAATTATATATACAAAAAAAAAATTGAAATAAATATAAGTCAATATTATATAAATATTGAATGATTCAATCTTAGTCTAAGAATTGCATTATTATTTTATTTATAAAAATATAAAATTATATTTTATTTATTTTTATAATTTAAATCTATAAAGAATAGAAATAATACTGTAATTTAAAAAATAATTAATATTAATTATTATTAAGATTTTTTTTTATAAAAAAAATTATTACGTAAATAAATAATTATTATAAAATATTTCTTTTATATATTTATTCATTTAATATATATATTTATATTTTATAAAATAAAAATTTTAAAATTATTTATATCAATAAAATTTTGATTATATATATATAAATAATTAATTAAAAATATATTCTGAAATTTATAAAGATTTATTTATATATAATTTTTGTTTATTTTTTATTATTTTAATATATATATTTTTATTAAAATATTTATTTATGATATTTCTCTTTTATTAATACTATTTATCATATTTTTATTTCTAAATATAAAAATATCTATCCATATTTATATTTTTATATATTATTATTTTATTAAAAATATAAATTAATATAATTAAAATATTTATTTTATTATTTAATTATATAAATAATTTTGTTTTTTTTAAAATGTTTATATCATATATTATATTTTTTTAAATTTTACTTATTTTTTAGAATTCTAATGCTAAATTTATTTATATTTTATTTTTAGTATTTTATTGTTCTTATTAAATAATTTTAAAAATGAATTTAATCTTTAATATTATATATATTTAATATTATTTTTGATTTTTCAA